>NC_069077.1:125611761-125911761 GCF_025698485.1 Gossypium arboreum
TGCCTAATTATAAACAATAAAAGTTGAATTAATAATGATATAATGTTTTATTTCATATGTTCATTATTAAATTTGTAAATATTGAAAAAGTATGAAAATTGAACTAAATGTTCAAATTGAGTGGAACACAGGGTTGAGTACTTTCGTTCAGTGGCTAAAACGAATTGACGGAAAAGACCATGGTTGGACCATGGCAGCATGTGATATGTGATTTCCGTATAAGACCATAGCTGGGCTATGGCATCGGAGAGATATAATTATGTGCTTCCGTATAAGATCATATCTGGGATATGGCATTGGTGTGATATATGCTACTGTATAAGACCATATCTGGGATATGGCATTAGTGAGATATGTGATTCATGTAAGACCATAGCTGGGCTATGGCATCGATATGTGATATGTGATCTGTGTAAGACCATAGCTGGGCTATGGCATCGATATGTGATATGTGATTACGTGTAAGACCATAGCTGGGCTATGGCATCGATATATGAATATGTGTAAGACCATAGCTGGGCTATGGCATCATTATGTGAAGATGTGTAAGACCATAGTTGAACTATGGCATCAAGAAAAGGAAGTACTCAATTTCGTAAGACGTTCACTAATTTGACAAAGTTTGGTAAGTGTTATATGGAACTATGTGATATAAGGAAGTACGAGTTGATATGACATGAGTATAGAACTTGGTTGGTGAATGAATTCATTTGTGATTATATAATTGTTCATCTTGAGTGTACTGTCCACATGTATTGATATTTCAAATGATTTAATGAATAAAGTTTCGACATGGAATAAACTGAACACGAGACAAATAATTATGAAATTGAACTCAAAATTCATGAAAATGATGGTTATTGATATATGTAGACATGAGACATTGATATATGAATATGGAATATGTTTGATAAATATGTTTATTCATAATTATGGAATTATGTATCTCATGTGTACTATTTGAATAAAGATGATATTTTAAATACTTTGGTTATTTAAGCTAAATACTGAAATAGTATGAAATCAAGATAAGTTGTTATGAAAATATATTTAAATTACGAGAGATATGGCTGATATATATTAATTGATTAGTCAATGTTGGCTTATGAATGGTATAACTGTAACTAGCCATTGGTATGGCTTGTGTTTAGTAAGATTGAGATTCAAATTATTATGATTTTATCATGATTGATATGGCTATGAAATGAACAAACGATGATAATTATAAGGCTTGGTTGAATACCTTAAATTGATTCATAAATGTATTAAAATGTTGGTGGAAATAAATGATTAAATGGGTGAGAAATATGGCTTGGAAAATAGCCTAAGTGTTAGCCACACAGGCTGAAATACGGTCGTGTGTCTCAACCGTGTGAGGGACACGGCTTGGAGGCATGGACGTGTGGCCCGTCCATGTTGTTCGATTTGCATGCTGACATCATAAACAGAAAGTTACACGTCCTGAGGATACGGACGTGTCAAAGACACACGGGCGTGTCCCTATGTCCACACGGGCGTGTGACCCTGTTTCTTGGGAAAATTCCCTAAGTTTTCCCAAATCTTCTCAGAGCTCTCAGTTTAGTCCCAAATTAATCCTGATGTATGTTTTGGGCTTCGTAGACCCAATTAAGGGAAGACATGCATGTGTTTGAAAAGTTTGAATTAAAAGAAATTTTATGGCCCGATTTTTGCATGTATGTGTATATTTAGGTCCGGTAATGCCTCGTACCTTATCCCGGCATCGGATACGGGTAAGGGGTGTTACAAGGCATGCTCACACGAGCTGTGGGTTGGAATATAAGCTAAATGATGCTGCTCACATGAGCTGTGGAGAATCCGCAACAAATGCGGGATCGCAGCCATTGGTAGGACATTCAAGACAAGCACCCGAAACATGAAATCCCTAATGACATGTCATTTGTATTCTAAGAATTCCTAAGGTTCAATCGGGACTCGATATCTGTCGATTCATCTTAGCATTGATATGTTTATATATCGATCTATTTACATTAAAAATAACATACCAAACATACAAATTAAATAACATTAACATAATTATTTTAGATCGACTAATCTAAAGCTTTAGCTTTTCCTCGATTTAAGTCCAAATGCGGTTTATCTTGATCTAAATAGGTAATTTCAATCAATTGAATACTTAGTATTCAATTTAATCCACATTTCATGTTTATGCAAAATTACCAATTTACCCCCTAACTATTTAACTTTTCACAATTTAGTCCTTAAGCTTATAACTTAAAATCTAACCATTTTTATCTAAATCCATATCAATCAAAGATGCAAAGGACCTTGAAACAACCCATGTTTACCATCATTTCACAATAAAACCTAGAATTTATACCTTTAACAGATTAGTCCCTATTTCTAAAATTCATCAAAAACCACTTAACAAAACTTATTTAATTTTCAACAAAGATTCATAATATATCAATTCTCATCAAACTTATTCAGAAAACTCATGGCATAACCCTCAACCTTTAATAGTTTTGCAAGTTAACCCTCGGGCTAGCTAGATTAAGTTAAAACGAACCCAAAAACATAAAAAATTATTAAAAACGAGGTTGGAATACACTTACATACACCAAAGGAAGCTTGGCTGAACCTAACCCTATCCTTAAATGGTGATTTTCGGTGGTGTAGTATAAAAATGAAGGAGATGAACACATTTTCTTAAGTTATTTTAGCTGTATTTACCCATTTACCATTTTAACCTTTAAAAATTATCATAATTTCATCAAAACCATATCCATAACTATCCATTAATTTATAAAATGGTCTAATTACCATTCAAGTCCCTTAATTTAAGATTTCATAGCTATTGGACCCTTTTAACTAATAGAACTTAACGTTTACACTTTTACGATTTAGTCTTTTTTACTTAATTAACCACTTAAACATAAAAATTTCTTAACAAAATTTTAATACGACCTTAATACAGTCCTGAAGACATTAAAATAATAATTAAAATAATAACTTGCTCATCAAAATTGTGGTCCAAAACCACTGTTTCCAACATAACTGAAAACGAGATATTACAACTCTCCCCCTAAAGGAATTTTTGTCCCTGAAAATCTTACCAAAAAATAGGTTCAAGTATTGCACTTTCATAGCTTCTTTCGGTTCTCGGGTAGCTTCTTCAATTCTGTGACATTATTAGAGAACTTTAATTAGAGCTATACTTTTATTTGTCAATTTTTTAACTTCCCAAGCTAGAATTCTGATCGGTTCTTCATTGTACAACATATCTGGCTGAATCTCAATGTCTTTAGGTGAAATCGCGTGTGCATGATCTGATCTATATCATCGTAACATTGATACATGAAATACATTATGAATCTTCTCTAACTCTGATGACAAAGCCACTCGATAAGCCACTGGCCCAATCCTCTCAATGATCTCATACAGTTAGATGAATAGCAGACTAAGCTTCCCTTTTCAGCCAAATTAGAGAACCTTTCTCCAAGGCGATACTTTTAGAAATACACTATCGCCGACTTGATACACAATATTTTTTCTTTCAAATCTGCGTAAGATTTCTGACGATTAGAAGTAACTTTCAAACTGTCACGTATTACTTTGACTTGTTCTTCAGTTTCTCGAATCAAATCAACACTAAATAGCTTTTTCTCGCTCAGCTCAGTCCAGTATAACGGAGTTTGACATTTCTAACCATACAAATCTTCATACGATGCTAATTTAGTGCTCGCCTAATAATTGTTATTATATGCAAATTCAACCAGCGAAAGAAATTTCTCCTAGTTACCTTCAAACTCTGAAACACAACATCAGAACATATCCTTGAGTACTTGAATTACTTACTCAAATTGACCATTGGTCTGTGGATGAAACGCTTTACTGAAATGCAATTGAGTACCCAGAGCTTCATTTAACTTATTCTAGAATCTAGAAGTAAACTGTGGATCCCTATAGGAGATAATAGAAACCGACACTCCGTGCAGTCTAACAATATCTGAAACATACAATTTTGCCAATTTCCCAAGTGAATAATCCGTACGCACTGGAATAAAATGTGTGGATTTCGTCAAATGATCTACAATGACTTATACAACATATTTCTTTCTCGGAGATAGATGCGATCCCAATACAAAATCCATCGTAACATTGTAATAGCCCATTTCTATAAAATGTTAGAACAGTGGTTTCGGCGCCACAAATCTGACGTGTGAGTTCGTAAATATTATTATTTAATATTTAAGAATATTATATGGTATATTGATAAAATTTGAATTAATGATTTGTGTTAAAAGGAAGAACAATTAGATTCAAGTGGTATGACCCTAAAGTTACGTGGTTTTAAAAAATGAGGTATCGAGACCTTGTTTTTATAAATCAAACCATAAATATTTTTATAAATATTTAAAGAACATTATTAAGGTTGTATTAAATTTTCGTTAAGAAATTTTAACATTTAAATGGTTAATTAAATGAAAAGGACTAAATTGACAAAAATGTAAAAGTTGAGTCCTATTAGTTGAAGGGCTCAAATGGATATGGAAATGAAAGTAGATGGACTTGATTAGTAAATTTACCATTTAAAGGGTTAGTGGATATTTATGGGTAAGGTATTAATGAAATTATGATGATTTTTAAAGTGTAATATGATAAATAGTTAAATTAAACATAAAATAAACCAATTAAATGTTATCATCTTTTCTAATTTCTTCTTGCATGGTATGGTTTTGATACCCGTTTCTCGTAATTTTAATGTTTTTGAGATCGTTGTAACTAGGTCTAGCTAGCCCGTACGTTCATTTTTGAAACTATTAAAGATTTTGAATGTTGCCATTGATGAATCTTTGTGATTTTAGATATTGAATCATGAATTTGAAGTATTAGTTGTTATTTATAAGTATTTTGTTAAGTGATTTTTGATTAATTTAATAGTTAGGGATTAAATTATTGAAATAGTAAAAATACAAGGACTTAATATGAAATTGTTACAAATATGGGTTGTATTGGAAGCTATGAACATTTAGTTGACATGAATTTTCAATAAATTTGGTTTATTTGCATGATTAGGACATAAGGGTTAAATTGAATAAAAGTAAAAAGTTAAGGGTAATTTTGTAAAAATGTAAAAATCGAGTGAAAAATCGAGGAGAAAGGAAAATTACCAAAAAGGCTCTGTACTTTGACATTTCTACAATTTAGCCAGGTAAGTTCCTAATTTGATTAAATCAATTAATTGTGGTTTTGATTGTTTAATATCTAACTAGTTATATATAAATTGAGTTGATTGGCTTGAAGGAAATGATTAAGACCATAGTTGAAAGACATTATGGCACCATACTAGAAACAAGTAAGACCATGACTGAAAGACGTTATGGCATCACGATTCTAAATGAGTAAGACCATGACTGAAAGATGTTATGGCATCATGATTCTAGCCAATAAGACCATGAATAAAAGACATTATGGCATTATAATTCTATTGAGAAAGACCATAGTTGAAAGACACTATGGCATCACAAATCAAACGAATTAGACTATGATTGAAAGACACTATGACAACACGACGAAAAATGAATAAGACCATGGTTGAAAGACACCATGGCACACTCTGATCATTTGATATTCAGGTAAGACGTTTCAAGTGAGGTATGTATTGCAAGAATATGAGTTGAATGTTTGACTAGTATAGCCTAATAATGTATGTTAATGCCTTAGTGTAATTACATATTCTTATTATGTCTATAAATACATTAAATCGTAATGTTGTAATGTGTTTAAAGAATTAAATGGTTACTTGAGTGTTTGCCTAATATTCAATGTTATTTCATTTGATTCAACAGGCATGAAAAGGGAAGGAATGGTAAGTATTCAAATGACTCATATTATGAAAACTATGAAAAAGAATGAAAAGGAAATGTTAAATGAAAGTATGACTATGTTCATGGAATTGAAGATTTCAAGAGAGGTTATTCATGTTTATTGACTTATCTTATGTTATTCAAGTGAATTAAAATGTATTGTTGATGGTGCTTAGGCTTGTGCCAAACTATTAGTTGGATTGTATTATGTTGGTTTTAAAGAAATGCATTGAAATGGTAAATGACCAAATGGAAAAATGCTTATGTGCATGAAAGACTGGTAAGAATCAAAGTATGTAATTTCTCATGAAGTGGTTTATTGTGTAGTTGATTCTAAAAGAGTTATGCTTAAATGCATTAGCTTGTGGCTATGGTTAATGTTATGTTTATGCCTTGTATGTTATGCAAATGAAATGGGTGAGAATAGGTAATGAAATGATAAGTTCATAGTTGAGATGTAATGTGATGAAAAGAAAGGATTGTTGAGTTAAAAGACTTACTTGTAAGAAAGAAATTTACTTATGCTAGATGTGATTTTACTTATGTCATGAATAAATACACTAGTTCGTGAGTTAATCATGTAAGTAAGTTTATGCTAAGTAAATGGAATGGTAAGTAAGTAGATGAAATAGTTCAACATTTTAAGGAAATGTTGATAACTATGTAAGTCAACCTATGAGACCTTATTATGTTATGAATGAAAGGTGTATGTAATGTTTATAAATATACACAATTGTGAATTGAATGGTGTTCAGTAGGTTTATACTAAGTTTAAATTATTGATGTTGAATCATGTTTAATTTATGTATGATAGTACTGAAATGATAATTTATGTTTCAAGTTTATACGAACTTACTAAGCATTCATTTCTTACGTAGTCATCTTCCTCTTATTTTGCAGATTATTGGAAGCTCGATCGGTTTGGAAACTCATCGGAGATCTATCACACTATCCAGCGATTATATTGGTAGATTTTGATGTCTTGATCAATAATATAATGGCATGTAAAGGTGGATTTGTGTATAAATGATCTAGTTATTGTTTTGGTAAGTATAAGTGTCATTACGGTTAATGTACCTATGGTATCTTGATGGTTGGTGTTAATATGGTTAATTAAGGTATGCTTGAATATGGAATTTAGTTAAGTGTGTTTGTATAAAAAAAAAGACCAATTGCGTATATGTTGGTGTAGTTCAATGTGGTCAATTATGGTATAACTAGGTATGGAATTAAGCTAAATATAAATATGGATGAGTTATGGTCAAATATGTATAAGTTTAGGTATATGTGTGTTTGAGATGCATGAGAAGAATAGTTCAAATGGTATGTTTTAAAATGATAGCAAGGTGACCAATTATGCATATGTGTAGTTAAGTTGAATGCTTGCTTTTGAGGTGCCATATATGGCATATTGGTTGGATGAAATTTGGTCATTTGAATTGGTCGTATTATGTATGTTTTGGTATGTTTTGATACCTTATTCATATGTGCAAATGGCTTGTAAGGGTGTGCTTGAATTTGGTGAAAGAAATGGCTCAAATTAAGCATATTTCTAGTCCACATGGCCTAAGACATGGGCGTGTGTCTCAGCCATGTGTGACACACGGCCATGCTATACGGCCGCGTGTTCCATGTAGGTATTAATGGTTGCATTTTGAAGGTTACACGGCTTGGCACATGGGTGTATGGCTTGGCCATGTGGTCCAAACCAGAGAGTTACACGGGCACAGACACGGGCTAGGACACAATTGTGCGTCCCTATTTCGAATGTTACACGACCTGAGACACGGGCGTGTGTCTCAGCCATGCAAGTCACATGGCCTGGTCACACGTCCATGTGACCTATGTAGTGTGAATTGTTCCAACTTTTTATTCCTTAAGGTTTCATATGTTCCCAATTTAGTCCCGAGTCATTTTTAAAGTGATTCTGAGGCATCGAGGGCTCGAATAAGGGACGATATGCATGTGTTTGAATGGATTGTGCTATGTGTTTAGAAATGAATGATTTAATTATGTTTTTATAGTAATGCTCTATAACCCTATTCCAGCGACAGATATGGGTTAGGGTCATTACAAATATGTTCTTATTTCCGCTCTGGAATCATCACAGGTTGTAACAAACCAGAAGGTACTTGATGTTCAGCTTTAACTTACTAACAGATCAAACATTTTGATACAAACTCTAAAATCTCTCTTTTCCTACATGCCACCAATACCTCTATTTCAAATCACTGTACATTTTATTACTACCAGGATGTATCAATAAGCTACTGCTATGAGCTTATTGTAAAATCTTCTAAATGAGATCATAATTCTTCGAAACACAAATTCTATTTCTGAAGTTGAAACTACCGTCAGCACCAATATGAAAGTCTGACTCAAGTGTTGATCCAATCTGTTCCCGTTTAGCGATCAATTCAGCTTTACTTTTCTGAGCTTCACAAATCTATTGTAAAAATGTCAATCTATCTTTTAATTCAGCTAGTATAGAGCCATCATCAATCAATGTCAACCGTGTATTCAAAGCTTTCAAAGCAAACAACGATTTTCTGCTTAAATTATCAGCAATGACATTAACTTTTCCTATATGATAGTCGATGATCAAATCATAATATTTTAGCAACTCAAGCCATCTACGTTGTCTTAAGTTTAGATCTTCTGTGACATCAAATACTTCAAGCTTTTGTGATCCATAAATATATGACATTTTTCTTCGTACAAATGGTGTCACCAAAATTTTAAAGCAAATACAATAGTTGTAAGCTCTAAATCATGAGTCAGGTAATTTTTCTAATGCAGTTTCAACTGTCAAGAAGCCTATGCTTCCACTTGACCTTCTTGCATCAAAACACAACCTAAACCATTTAATGAAGTATCACTATAAATCACAAATTTCTTACTAGACTTTGGCTGAACCAACATAGGGGCTTCGGTCAATAACGCTTTCAACTGATTAAAACTTTGCTGACACTTTTCAGACCATTCAAACTTGATGTCATTTTGAAGTAGTTTTGTCAACGACGTAGCAATCATCGAAAATCTTTTAACAAATCTTTGATAATATCGAGCTAAACCTAGGAAGCTTCTGACTTTTGAAACATTTATCGGAGGCTTCTAGTCGACTATAGCTGATATTTTATTCGGGTCAACCTTAATACCATCTACCAATACCACATGTCCTAGAAATCCAACTTCTCGAAGCCATAACTCACAGTTGCTAAACTTAGTAAAAAATTGTTTTTCATGCAAAGTCTATAAAACAGTTCTTAAATACTGGGCATGCTTTGTTTCATCTTGAGAATAAATCAGAATATCATCAATGAACACAACAAAAAATCTATCTAAATACGGTCTGAATATTATGTTCATCAAATTCATAAACACAGTAGGTGTATTGGTTAAGCCAAATGTCATTACAAGAAATTCGTACCCGTAACTGATTTTGGCACATCTGAATCTTTAACCCATAACCGATAATATCTAGAATGGAGATCAATTTTTGAAAATACAGTCGCACCTTTTAGCTGATCAAACAAATCATCAATATGTGCCAAAGGATATTTGTTCTTGATTGTGACTTTATTTAACTATCGGCAGACGATAAACAACCGTATTGACCCGTCTTTTTTCTACACAAACAAAATAGAAGCACCTTAAAGAGAAAAACTGGGCCAAACAAAGCCCCTATCTATAAACTCTTGCAACTGTGCTTTTAACTCTTTTAACTCTATAGGTGTCATTCTATACGGAGCTATTGATATGAGAGATGTCCCCAGCATTAACTCAATAGCAAACTCAACCTCTCTGACTGGCGATAGTCCTGGTAATTCTTCTGGAAACACAACTATGAACTCACATACAGTCAGAACTGAATCTAATTTCGATGATGAAACCCTAGAATCAAATATGTAAGCTAAATATGCTTAACAACCCTTTCTAGCATATTTTTGTTCCATTATAGCTGAGATAACACTAGATGTGCCATCCAATCTATCCCATTCAATTCAAATCATTTTATTGTTCTGACATTTCAACACAATATGCTTTCGTCTATATTTCACAATAACATCATGCAGAGTCAACCAGTTTATACCCAGAATCACATCAAATTCATCAAAGGGTAACAACATCAAATCAGTCGAAAAGTTGCAATCTCGAATCATCAAATGATAGTTTGTACAAACTTTATCAACTAACACATACTAACTTAAATGATTTGCTACTTTAACCACAAATTCAGTAGACTCAAAAGGTATTTTCTTATCTGACACTAAAGTTGTACATACATATCAGTGCGTTGACCCTGGGTCAATCAAAGCATTAACATTAGTATCAAATATAGAAAATGTACTAGTGATCATATCAGGTACTGAAGCTTTCTCTCGAGCATGAAAACATAAACCCTAGCTGGTGCCTGTGCCTTAGATCTAAGAGTAGAATCTTTCATTCCACTTCGATTCTTGCCCGCATTTCCAGTGTTTCAAGGTGTTCTCCCTATCACAGTCATATTACTCGAACGAGTATTCTGAGACTTCTCTTTGTCAAACCTTTCAGGTTTTTTTGTTTCTAGCGCTACCCACACTCGCTACAAATATAGCCTAAGGTCTCGAACTCGAATGCTACTTTTCTTTATCTCTCCTAGAGTAACCTACTGAAGCTATTGAACAAATATGGAATTCTTTTGATTTCTTCGATGGAGATAAGAATGATTTTCCCATAAGTCATTTACCCATGTCACAAGTATCAGAATGTACTTTTCTTTTGGCTTTACTAAGTTCTTTGGCTTTATGTACTCTATCAACCAAAACCACAAATTTTTTCAGCTCTAGAATCCTGACTAGCAACTTAATATCTTTATTTAAACCATCTTTAAACTGGGTACAGATTATAGCCTTTAATGGTATGCATTCCTAAGCGTACTTACTAAGTCACACAAACTCTCATTTGTAGTTAGCCACAATCATACGACCCTGTTTCAATTCCAGAAAGTCTTTGCATTTCTTGTTGAGAAATCGCTGGCTAACATATTTCTTCCTAAACTCTGTCTGAAAGAACTCTCAGTTAACACGATCCTTCAGTACTACCGCAATCAATGTATTTCACCACTAATATGTTGATTCTTTTAGTAACGATACAACACATTTCAAACATTCAACTGGTGTACAAGATAATTCATTGAAAAACCTCACAGTGTTTTCTAACTGGAACTAGGTCTTTTTTGGATAGTTTTCGACTATACCATGAAACTCTTCGGCCTCATATTTTTAGATTTTATCGACTGGAGGCTTGCTTACAGATATTTGTTTCAAACCCTAAGGAACAAAGGCGATAGGTTGGGGTACAAGAAGGGGGTGGAGGTTGTTGAGCTAACGTGTTCATTCTCACGAACTTTGCAAATCATTCTGACATCATCTGGAAAAAGAATTCTTTAGACTTACCTCCCTGGCCTTCAGCTATGGTTCCATTAGCACTAGAAGCTACTTCGTATACAGAGGCTTGCGCATTACTTTCAGCCTCATTCGAATCAGCTCGGTTGGACAACATCTTATCTATATGAAAACATAGTTCAATTTGAGTCAGTAGTTATCACACTATTACAGGTTATATAATAACATGTGTTTTTAGACTCCATGCATACTACGTTCAGCTCGAGAACAGACTAAACCGTAGCTCTGATACCACTAAATGAAACACCCCTAACCTATTTTCGTCGTCGAATTAGGGTTACGAAACATTATCATACAATTGAAAACATTTAAAAATCACATTATCCAATAATTTAAATATATCTTAATCCATTCATTCACATGCATATTGTTCTAAATCGAGCCCTCAAGGCCCTAAAAATAGCTTAGAAGCAATTCGAGACTAATTTGAAACAAAACAGGAAGTTTCAGAAAAAAGCCACAAAAATTAGAAATAGGGGTCACACAACCGTATTGAATCACCCCAGGCCGTGTAACTTTCGAGCAAGGGACACACGGTTGTGTCTTAGCCGGTGTCCTCACCCGTGTAACTCTTTGAGTAGGGTCACACGACCGTGTCTCACATCCATGTGCCAGGTCGTGTAACTCTTTGAGTAGCCTCATATCCCCGTGTGCCAGGGCGTGTGCTAGGCCGTGTAACTCACTGACTTGGACCCTAAGCAATCCTCAGATGACATATAGCTATGTTACCAGGCCGTGTGCCTCACACGACTGAGTTACACACCTGTGTCTCAGGCTATATGAACCCCAAATTAACCTAAAATCAAGTCATTTCATAACCAAACTAAGACTAACCATTCAACTCATTTGTGCACACTTTCAAGGGACCTAAACATCATCCAAACTTGCATAAATATACCATTTCAAGTATCCTAAATTACCAAACCAATAAGCCATTCATAGGCACCACAAATATAACAGACATAACATGCCAAAACAAGTTAACATTTCCTTATTTCAAGCATTATAACCTATTCAATTTCTTACCAAAAAATATCACATATTGACCATTCTCAAACCGTTCCAAACATACCATAAAGTACCTTATAAACATGCATAACAAGGTAACCAAAGTGACATAATTTGACAATGCATCAACTGTCTTGGCTACATTGTACCGAGAGATGTGTCAAACAATTAAAGCATAAAAAATTAAAATCAGTGGTTGTACACTCCTTCAGCCATGGGCATGATATCATTTACAATTTTTATTTCTCCAAGTAAACTTCCCTTATCAATTCTCACTCGTAATAAGGTAAGATTCATTTAATAATATAGTTATTTTTTTTCATTATTATGTTTTTTAAATAACATATTATTTGAATAGCTGAAATAATGACACTAGTCATATAGGTATACCGAACGAGCTTAAAGATATCTGGTTATTGTTAGATCAATGGTCAAAATTCGATGTTAGTTTTTAAAATTTTCAATTATATAATAATTACGTAAGGATTTGAATTTAATATTAAGTACATAATAAAATTTATAATTTCATACTATAGTTTGAATGGATGTCATACTTTGATATGAGAATTCAAGAATGCATCCCGGTTGAATTTTTTACGCATTACAATATCTGGCATGTCAATGTGTCATTAGTGGTTTTTGCAACAATTGAGATGCATGAATCTGATCAAGTGATACGACAGTTTGGGTTTGGGCAAAATATTTTTCCATCACCTTATGAGCTCGATGAACTTCACAATATTGACTTACGGGGGAGAACCAATAAAGATTGGCCTAAATTCCATACCAAGTATATCTACATCTAGAAACATTAGTACGGTTTCATACCTATGTGCAAACCAATTGTTCGATCATATTTGGTGACATCTTTAGATTATGTGACATGGTTTAGACTTCACGGTAAACCTTATCCATTGCCAGAGGAAGAAAGGAGTAGAAAAATTCATTGTAAAAGGCCAACATGACCTCACGTGAGGTCGCGATCGGGAGTACATGCATCGAGTTGATCATTATTAGCTCCAACCCCAAATTCTACACATTATGCATCATCATAGCATGCATCAACACATTCTCTAAGAATTTTTTTACCATCTTTATATTCGCAACCACTTATTAATGTAATCGACGATATACAATGGGAACCTAAGATGTAAAGGCAATCTAGCACAAAAAAACAAGGTAAAGATCAAGATCAAGATCAAGATCAAGATAGAGGTGGAGGTGGAGGTGGAGGTGAAGATGAAGATAAAGATCATGATAATGAGCTGAAACTCCAACCATAATGAAATCCTCCTCGTAACTGACACCTATCAGGTTGTGGCACACATTCAGACTAATGAAGGAGATGATTTTTTATTTTAAATTTTTGTCATATACATCTTCATGTAGTTTGTTAACTTTTAATTTGTATTGTATTAAATTTTTACATCCATAATCTACTTATTCACATTTTATCAAAAAAGTGTTTGCTTATTTTTTTTTTATTTTTTATGTTTATAAAAAAAATGAACAAATTGTTTGTATTTTATATTGTATTGAAGAAGTCCCAAGATCAACAGTTTCTTGTTCAACAATTGCAAAAGCTATTGGTAGGATTTTTTGGTTACCATCCTGTGTAACAACCAATAACAAGTGATGCTCATATCTCCCGTACAAGAATGTGTCATTAATTTGGACTAATGACTTACAGTACCTAAATGCTTCAATGCATGGCTTGAATGTCCAAAAAAGATGATGGAATATTCTTTTCTCTTGGACCATTCAATTTTCATAATACACAGGTTTTGTTTGTAGATCAATGACGGTACTTGGGACGTATTGATTCAGTACCTTCAACCATTGCCACAAATCATTATATGATTTATCCCACCTGTTTTTCATCTTTTCCATAGCCTTCTATTTTGCAACTCATGCCTTATAGTATGATACAATGTAATCATACTGAATACAAGTGTTAGCAATCAAAACTGACACAGGAATCCTAGGATTTGGTTTTGCCATGGGTAAGATAATGTCAGAGATTAGGCCAGAATCTAATTTTGGATAATCATGTGACATACCTACAACAACACAAGTATGTGGAGCATTATATTTCTTAATTGCCCAAAACCTCGTCTTTTTTCTCATAGATGTCATGATTTTCCATGGACATCTACTGTCACACATTGTGCACTTCGCCTCATATTCTTCGGCTCGTGATTTTGTAACATGGAAGTTGACCCCATGCTTTAAATTTTACTACTTCACTACAACAATAAAAGCTTATTTTGAGGAAAAATTCATTCCAACTTGTAAATTACCAAAATTTGTAGAAGAACTCGTATGGCATGGTCTTCTATGAGGAAGTTTTGGAAATTCTAACCCACCTTCATCATCAAGGTCGAAATTAAGCATGTAGGGAGGAGGTGCATATGTTGTAAAATCTTGATGGGTTTTTCCAACATTTTTTGGGCCTTCATCGTCAGAACCACTCCCTTCTGGTTCAATAGGAACGACCTCTGGGTTTAGAAAATAATGCAATTTTTGAACCATTACACCTAGACTCTCGAATTGGATCATCATCGGTTTCATATTCCTCTTTTTTATCAACCTCAATTGCATGTCCAAGGTTGGATGTGTCTCTTCGCCAGTGCAGGTTGTAGGGAGTACATCATTCGTTCTCATCAACCTTACCTTAAAACCAATATTACTTGTGGATTGCAGACTCATTTAACATGATGACATATCCGTAGAAGTGTTTCCAACATAGAACATCAGAGTTTCAAAGTTGAAATCAAAAGCACTGACAGAATGTCATACCGGGGTCTCCAAGTTTGGATTACCAACTAACCCTGACTGTACTGCAAAGTTGAAATCAATGGCTGAAATCAAGGAATGCCTTTCCATGATGATTTTGACATTTTCTGATAAGATCTTTATAACAACACCGTGAAACGACCGCACAACCGTATAATTAGACTTTCTGCTTCCTATTCCCTAATAAAAATTCCTAGAACACTTGTCGAACTTGGACCACCTTTCTCGACATCAACAAACTGGATATATAACTCTAGTATATCATTTCCACTAGAGCAATGCATATTAAGCATTACTTCAACATACATGTCGCCTTTGAGCTCAAATATATCATATCTAATAGGGTTCAATGATGTTAGATATCTATATTTCAAGCTCGAAAATCTCCTCTAGTTTGAAGTCGACACTTTCTCTGTAATTCTTAACTCAAGCTCGTTCGATTTCATGCTTTGGTTGAAAGCCAATTCTGCAGATTGGGCTGATACAAAAATGGCCTCAATATCGGTGTTACAATTTAACCATTGTAATAAATAACGAGTCTAATTTGTCTATTCATCTTCGCCCAAAACACCTAATTCACATGTTTAAAATGAAAACATTATACATAAAATAAGTACTCATTATCCAAATTCAAACAATAACACTTGAACTAATTTACTTTGTTGGGTTGATTTTTGAACTTCAAATTGTTAACATAAACAATCTTTTCCTTATGCAAATCTCCTTATGAAAACAATCCATTCAAAATTTAACTATGAAAATTTCTTCACAGAATGTCTTCATTTTATAATAAACTTTATTACCGAATATGAAACATAATTTCAAAATGTTAGAAAAGATTGGACATGACAAGTAAAAAAAAACACTTATAATAAGAAGCGTTTTTTTCAGAAAAGTTTTAAAAGTTTCATGCTCTGCCATGGAAAAGATGAGATGAGATATAAATTTTATCTCAAGATTCACGAGTTTAGGGTTAGGGTCATGGTTTTTCAAAAATACGTTTTGGGGGACGCAATTCATCTAGGGAAAAACAATCTATTTCCTTAAATTTAAAAAAAATACCTAAAATCCTAAATTTTCTTTAAAATTAGCATATATCCCTTTTTAACCCATTTTCTGCTTTTTTTTCTTTTTTTTTTAGTTCACCCGAACATAAAGGATTCAGAGCACTATAGACTATACAAAACGATAAACTGTCAGAAACTATCTGAAGAAGCCTGTAGCCATGCAGCACAGAATGAAAGGTTACCAGTACAGGTTGCCCAAGTCTTATATTTTGAGCAAATCAGACTTCGAAATGCAATGAAAGGAGGCCACAATCAATTCTTTTTTTGTGCAATCAATGGTCAGTTCCCTCAACAGACAAGCATCGGTGTAGGAAGCCATCTCTTCCTAAGACAACTATGCACTAGGGAGAAGAGAGAACCGATCCTTGAAATTGCAAGAATGAGAACGACGCTAATCGCCCTAGAAAAAGATCATGTGTACAAGAAACAAGAGTTGGTTAGGTCCCATCCTGCTAACAAGATATTCAAATCATTCACCAAGAAATTAAGCAAGCTCAACTCCTTGTTTAGGATCAACAATCTTAAGCCTATAGGGGGTAAAGCAGACCTCTTGATCCTTGTTTCAAAGGAGAAGGCATTACCCGGTATCATTACTATTTTCAAAGGAGAAGGCATTACCCGGTATCATTACTATTGTAAAAGGTGTGCATAACTGAGAGTGTATAGTAATTATGACTAGTATGAAATCTGTGGTCTATTGGCAGGGTTGAGATAGTAGCTTTTCCCCTTTTTCTTCATTTCTTTGTTGAAATTTGGATTCTGGGTTGCTTTCTTGGGTGAGATCATTGCTTTGAGGATAAGGCTAGGCATACTCAGTTAAAACATGTATTGTAAAAATGTGACATGTTTGACTGGGAATATGAATATAAATAAAGAAGTTGACAAACAAACTTGTAAACCATCACTTCTTCTAACATTCTCAACTTCATTTCATTCATTTTCATAGTTTCTATAATAGTTATATTTAATCTGAACTTAATGGCAAGTCCAAGGTTCAAGCCACTAAATCCAGCATATATATAATAACAGAAATGCCTTTACTTAGCATAGACAAAGGAAAGGGATATTACATGTGCAAGTTAAAATACAAGCTCCTTCGGAACTTAGAACTAGGACAACCCTATGACCTTATCCAGCTCCAAAAACTGTGTACAAGGATGTTATGCAAAAGTGTCTCTCCGGAGACATTTCATTATCTTAGGTTTTTTAGCGGTATCGTATTGGACTTAAGAGTAAAGGAATTAGTTACTTCCCCGTTTCAAATCCATATTGCTCCAGCACGTTTGAGCAATGGGGCAAGCTGGTTCTTGACTTGGAGGGTCATGACTTGATTAGGACCTCCAATGAGCTGCTGCCCTATGAATACAACTGGAACACTGGGCTTGCACCCCATTTTATGCAGCTCCCTTTCCACTTGTTGGCCATTCTGAATCTCGTCGAGCTCATAAATCGTTGGGTTTGCTCCGAACCCACTTATGAGAGTCTTGATGGTATAGCTCATGCAACAAGTGCTCCTGCTAAAGATCACCACCGGCCTGTCTGCAACCATCCTTGTAATCACTTCCATTGTTATACAAGCACAGAAGAGGATACTTGAAAATTTTTATGTGAATGCTGTGAAGCTTCTTTTGAGACTTTAAACTGCTTAGCCCTGATGAGGAAACTAACTACCCTGAAGACCTATTTATAGTTTCCATGAACAGATATTGATAAGGAATAAATAAAATAATCCAAAAGAATCGTAGTTCCTGAATTACCCTTGATGTTTAATTGATAAAGACATCTGTATAACTTATTAGGGTATTAACAAGTTGCAGTATAACAATATGCTTATACACACGTGACGATAAGTATATATACAATGACTGAACTATGAGGCATAGTCTTTCTGTAATATATGTTCCAATAGAAAATTAAATTGCTTGTCAAGATTTAGTTTGAGTTTCTTGAAGTAATTAACATTACACATGAAACCGAAAACTCCGGTGTCCATTCAGGTAATTAACTCTTTCCTTTTTTTTTTCCTTTTATTTTTGGTATGAAGAACCCCATGATAGGAAAACAATTGCGGATGTTAAAATTCGAACTGGAACAAGCTGCATAACACCTTTAAGGGAGACTGTATGAACAACTGGATAAGCTTCGGGTTCTTCTGCAGCATCTCTGCTGAAGTGGCAAAAGTTTGGTTTATCCAATTGGATAACACTTAAATCTTTTTTCATAGCAAGATTAGAATAAGTTCCTTTCAAGGAAACGGAAAGCCAATAGAGAAAAGAAAAGGGATGGGAAAAATCGGAAAGACAAAATGATGCTTAGTATAAAGCTACCTTGCTCTTAATAGCATTGAAGGATCACATAAGTAAACGTTAATGGCCGTACAAGAAAGTAGAAGAAGATGCCTTAAGGACCCACAGCATTATCTACTTCTCAAAACCATGCATTATAACCTGGAAGAAAAAAAATTGAAGCTGAGATATTCTTCCACAGGGAAAACAATTGTTAGTGCAGTAAACTATTGGAAAATGCCTACATTCATAATAGTAATCACCATATGATTTGAATTGATATAAAATGGGAAACTGTTCATCTATTTAATATAAAATTAGACCTCCAAAAATGGGTTTAGTACAATATCAAGAATGTTGAGTTATGTTAGCATCTAAAGATCAAAAATAATAAAATTTGTGTTTGAAAGATGAAAAATAGAAGCAAAACGGATGTTGGTTGAGAGAAAAAAGTTGACAACTCTCATTACTTGAATAAGCAACAGTACATGTACATAAATAGCTTCATTACATTGGAAGAAAACAAAACATTACTTGTGCTAGTATCCAAGCTGTAAATCAGCTTAATGATAACCTAAAAGACTACTAAATTAGCAAAGTACTTGACTAATCCTTAGCAAAACAAAAAATTACAAACAAACTAAACATAAGTCAAATGTTACAAAAAAGTTTTAATCAACCAATTACACATTGGACATTTGCTTGCTGCTGCATTGTTGCCAACTTTCAACACTCCTCCTTGGCTACAAAGCAATAGACTCCAATTCTTTTCCTCAAATACTCAAACCTTGCATTAGCTAGTGGCTCAGCCAGAATGTCTGCAAGCTGAACCTCTGAACTACAATGAGTCAAATTGACTTCTTTTGATAGTTCTGCCTCCCTTACAAAGTGATACTTAATCTTGAATTGCTTGGTCTTGCCATGAAATACAGGATTCTTGGCAATAGCAACAACTGATTGGTTGTCCACCTTGATCTCTATTGCTCCCTCTTGATCAGGATTCAAGTCACTCAAAAGTTCTCTAAGCCAAATGGCTTGATTAACAGCAGTAGCAGCTGCAGTGTACTCTGCCTCTGCAAAGGATTGAGCTACTGTTTGTTGTTTCTTAGAACTCCAACAAAAGACCCCTGAACCTAGAGTGAAAAAATGGCCCGATGTGCTTTTCATGCCATCAATTGAGCCTACCCAGTCACTATTTAAATAGCCAATAGTTTAGCCAATAGTTTCAGCTCCTCGGCCTTCACAAACTTTACTCCATAGCTTAAGGTCCTTTTGACATACCGTAAGACTCTTTTAGCAGCCTTAAAATGAGCAACATTGCAATAATGCATGAATCTTGATAGAAGGTTGATTGCATACATGATATCTGCCTTGTTGCTGTCAAATAGAATAAACAACCTACTAGACTTTTGTAGCCCTTCTAATCCACTCGATCATGGTCACTATTGCTGGAGAGTTTTTCTCCTTATGCCACAAGAGTGCTAGCAATTTGCTGTTTGCAAAACTTGTTTAAAATCTTTAGAGCAAAAGCCTATTGGCTTATGAAGATACCATGCTCATATTGATTTACTTCCATGCCAAGAAAGTAGGTCATTAAACTGAGATCAGTCATCTCAAAAACATCTTTCATCTATTTCTTGAATTCTTCAATCAATTCATTCCTACAACCAATAACTAGTAAATCATCCACATACAATGACACAATCAATAAGGTTTCTTTCTCAAATTTCTTCATATAGAGCGTAGGCTCACTAATGCTCTTTTCGAACCCCAGCTTTGACAAGTAGGCATCAATTCTGTTATACAAGGCCATTGGAGTCTGTTTTAGGCCATACAAAGCCTTCTTAAGCTTGTAAACTTGATGCTCTTCACCAAGAAACTTGAATCCATTTGGCTACTCAACAAAGATTTCTTCCTTGAGAAATCCATTCAAGAAAGTAGATTTGACATCTAGTTGGTGCAATTTTCACAACTTTTGAATAGCTAAGGCAAATGTAGACACTTAATTTTGCCCGGCCCATTTCAGTATTTAAAATAATAAACCCCAAAAAAAAAAACGAAGTCCAAGTTCAGTCCAGAATTACAAATATAATTTGACCCGATCGGAATGGCCCATTACTTGAAAAGATTTAAGGTCCATCTACAAGCTTGACTCATATGGAAATATAATCTTCAATGATATGTAATCTTAGATATGATACAATCTTAAATATGATTTCAATCTTAGATATGATACAATCTTAGATATGATTACAATCTTAGATATGATACAATCTTAGATATGATTGCAATCTTAGATATGATATACAATCTTAGAAGATATGATTTTGTAATCTTGGATATTTAATTTGTAGATATCCTTTAATCTTAACCGTTGATGTAATTGATCATGCTGTTGGATTTGGGGAGGCTCAACTATAAATAGAGGCCTCTCCCTTCATTGTAAATGACTGGAGTTTTGGGAAGCAATAAGAATTCTTGAAGAGCATTCACTCAAATTTCTCTCCTCTTGCGTTCTTACTCTCTGTGGTTTGTTCTTATTTTATTCTTCGTCTATCTTAGTTTTTCAACTCTTTTATTTTAATTTCTTCATTTTTCAAATATGTATATTTTTCCTATCTTTTATACATTTGATTATGTATTTTATATATCATAATATTTAACCTTTTATATAGTTTATTTTCAAATATATATTTTCTATGCATGTTTATATATTATATAATCATTTCATTATAAATATAAATTATTTTACATATTTGATATTTTATACATTATTTTTCTAAACCAATATATTTTATATTTTTATATAATTATTATTCTTATAAATATATTTTTATTATATATTATATTTTAAATTTATTATTAAATATCACATTTTTTTATATGCTCATTCTATTTATCAATTGTTTATATTATACATATATTTTTAAAACTTATGTTTTTTATTATTGTACAATAATTATTTTTACTTTAGCATTAATGTATTATTGTTATGCTATGTATTTCATATGTTATGTAATATCTTAGACTTTTATAATTTACTTTCAAATGCATATTTTATATATGTACATTGATATATTGTATTATATGCATCATTTTATTTATTAATCCATTCATGTGTACATTAAATTATTAGATTTTATATTTTATGTAGATTCTATTTATCCATTTGCTATGCATGTCATCTATTTTACTCATACATATTTTACACATTAATATTTACCATGTTTTTTATATTATTTAATGTTTTATTTATGATATATTGTATATAATTAGTGCATTTATTATGCTTTCTTTTTGGTATATTCCTATTTGCTTAGCATGATTATTTTTATTATTCTATTTTACCCTCTATATAGTGATTGCATTTATATAAAGTGTTATAATACTTTATAATATACGCTATTTGAATATCTATGTTTCGTAATATAGAATTGTCACTCTAAAAGGTCATTTAAAACAATATTTAAAAGTTTTATAAAAATAAAAAAGGCAATGCTTAGTATTTGAAAGCTTCGAGAAAAGTAGTGCCCTAACTTATTGGGTTGCAACTTTTCTCGTTGAGTTCGAATAGTCAAGTACCCTTCTAAGTTTTTAAGATTTTCAAAATACGAGCAACTGTCTTGGAATTTCAAAGCGTTGTGTCCTAACTTATTGGATGTGGCGATTTGTCGTTTCGAGATAGGGATTTCCAAAAGGTTAACTTAGTGTCAATGTTTTGATACAAGTGAACCCAAATTTTCAAAATCAAAGTATTTTAAAGAGGATTATATCTTAAAATTTTTTAAATTTCCGACATTAAAGACATTTGATAATCAATTAGGTACCAATTTTTGGGCGTTACGAGGGTGCTAATCCTTCCTCATACGTAACCGACTCCCGAACCCATTCTTTTATTTCGTGGACTAAAACTAATGATTTTAAAACAAAATGTTTTAAAGGTGATCCAATCACACCTAAAAAGATTGGTGGCGACTCCCGTTTTCATTTTTTAAAATCGATTCCCATTTTTCAAAACTCGATTTGAAAATGGTTTCGACAGCAAACAGCAGCCTTATGGTGTCCAACCTTGCAACTGGTGCACAGGTTTCAGAAAAATCAATGCCATACTGTTGACTATACCCTTTCACAACTAGCCTTGTTTTGTGCTTGTTCAGTGACCCATCTGCATTGTGCTTGGTCCTAAATGCCCACTTTACACCAATAATTTTTCTGTGTGTTGGCCTATCAACTAGTCTCCATTTCTGCCCCCATTGCTTCTTTCCAGCTGCCCTCTTTTGCAGCCTCATAAATGTTAGAAGGCTCAACAATGGTCATATCACATCTTTTATAGATGTCCATAATAGTCCTTGTACCTCTAACAGGTACATCATTATATCCTTCCTCAATTTCAACTTCATTCTCAACATGCTGCGAGTCAAGATCTTGCTGGTCTTGCTTAGACAGGCTTGCATCTGTTCCATTCCATTTCCAATAGTTGGCCTCACTAAATTTCACATCTTTGCTCACAACAATCCTTTTAGTGGATGGATCAAAGACTCTATACCCTTTTTTTTATATTGCTATAGCCAACAAAGACTCTAGACATAGACCTCTTTCTACCTTGGTTCTCTTTTCAGCTGGCACAAGTGTGTAGCATATGCAGCCAAACACCTTCAAGTGTGAGACAGTAGGCTTGTGTCCAAACCAAGCTTCAAACGGTGTTTTGGCTTTGATTACATTTTTTGGCAGTCTATTGAGTAAATACATAGAGGTATTTACTACCTCAGCCCAAAAAATGTTAGGCATTTTCCCTTCAAACAACAAATACTTGGCTATATCGAAAAAAATTTTGTTCTTTCTCTCACAAACACCATTATACTGTGGTGTGTAGATGGTGGTTAACTGATATTGAATTCTAGCTTCATCACAAATCTTTTGAAACTTTAAAGACACATATTCAGTCCCAACCTTCGACTTGCAACTTGCTTGATTCTCAACTAAGGCCTTAAACTTGCAAAAGAAATCAGCCATTTTTGACTTTTGTTTCAAAAAACTCACCCAACAGAATTCGGTGCAATCATCAATGAACAACAAAAAATACCTACTTACTGTCATTTAAAGAGGAGGTTTTCATAGGTCTACAAATATCAGTTTGGACCAGTTGCAACCTTTCTTGAGCTCTCCAAGCTTTGTTAACTGAAAAAGGTAGCCTGGTCTGCTTGCCAAGCTGATAGACCTCACATACTTCATTTTTAGGCTTAATCTTGGACATGTCTTCAACTAGGCTCATCTTATGCAGTAAACCAAATGACTTATAGTTCACATGCACCAATCTCTTGTGCCACAAACACAATTCATCAGATAGAGTAGTATATGCCTTTGCTTCTAATTGATTCACATCTAGAGTGAAGGATCTGTCATGCATAGCTACTATTACAAGCTTTTGACCAAAAAGATCCTTAATCACACAAGTTTTTCCTTAAAAAATAAGAGAGTAACACTTTTCTGACAACTGACCAAAACTAAGTAAATTCTGGTCAATATCAAGTACAAAATGAACTTCTGAAATTATACAGATCACAGCTTTGCCTTTTCCTTTAGCCTCAATGAACTCACCATTCCCAATTCTGACCTTAGACACAAAGCTGGTATCTTGTTCTCTAAACATGCCTTCATCTAATGCCATGTGATGAGTGCAGCCATTGTCAATTAACCAATTCCTTCTGACCTTACTCGAACTTGAGCTTTCTTTACTTCTAGCCTAAAAAGCTCCTTCAGAATACTTCTCCATCTTGTTTGCCCTTCTCTGTTCTTTTGCATAGAGAGCATTTATTAACTTTGTCTAGGATATAGTTGATAGGTCCCCAGAGTCCTCCAAGGAAAATTTTTTTGACTTATACTTCTCTGGAGTTGTAATGACCTTTTCAACTATTCTTTTGTCACTGAAATCATTCTCAAGAAGCCTAATATTGTTAACTGTAGCCATAATCCTGTCAAATTATCGCTTGATGGTTTCAGACTCCTTCACCTTTGATTCTCGAAGTCCTTCCTTAGGTTAATTAACTACAGCTACCTAGTTTTATCTGACCCTTGAAACTCTTCCTTAAGCCTGTCCTAGGCTTACTTTGGAGTGTCAAAAGTCATTATCCTTTTGAAGATTACATCTGAGACTCCATTTTGAAGGCATGACATAGACTTATACTTTTTGGCACAGTCTTCATTGTGCTGCCTAATTTAAGCTATGGTTGGATTAGCTCTCAAAGGTGGTGGCTCTGTGTCAGCTTGAACAACACACCACAAGTCATGAGCCTGCAGTATGTTTTCATTTTCACAGCCCAAATATTGTAGTTTTCACTGGAAAAAATAGGTGGTGGTGGTGGTGAGAAACTCATTCTTTTGCAGCAACTAAACAAAAAAAAAAAACTTTTGTTTCTTTTCTTTCAAGCACGGATAACTCAAAAAAGAATAACACACAACAAAAGGCCTTCAAAGATGAAAGGCTCTTGATACTATTTGTTGAGTTATGTTAGCATCTAAAGATAAAAAATAATAAAATTTGTGTTTGAAAGATGAAAAAAGAAGTAAAACGGATGTTGGTTGGGAGAAAAATGTTGACAACTCTCATTACTTGAATAAGCAACATTACATGTACATAAGTAGCTTCATTACATTAAAAGAAAACAAAACATTACTTGTGCTAGTATCCAAGTTGTAAAATCAACTTAATGATAACCTAAAAGGCTACTAAATCAGCTAAGTACTTGACTAATCCTTAGCAAAACAAAAAATTACAAACAAATTAAACATAAGTAACATGTTACAAAAAAGTTTTAATCAACCAATTACATATTGGACATTTGCTTGTTGTTGTATTGTTGCCAACTTTCAACAAAGAAACAGCAACCTGTGTTTCTCTACAAGTCCATATACTATTGCATCAAAACAAGGCTCCCAAATAAGGCTAACATTTCACTAAAATTATATAATACATGGATAATTGTCAATAGAAAAGGGTTGACTAATTGCCAGATTAGGTTCTTAACATATCTTTGCAACTTATCTTCAATTTGACTAATGTGAATCGATGATCAGACAACTTTAAACTTTAGCTTTCTGGTTTTTTTAGCTCAGTGTGTTCATAGAGGAACTTTTCAGTCTTCGAGTACTGCTAAATACAGAGTATTTGACTAACTTTCGATGATTCAGCTGTTGGTTTTATTGGAACTAAAAAGATTGCACAATCTAACTTTGATTAATTGGTCAAAAACCTAGTGAGTAGAAAGAAGCAATATTAAAATCCAAACCAATGACACCCCAATCAATAAAATGCATAGGAAGATAATGGGTTTAGAACTTTCCTACAGTTAAATGTCGAGTTGATACTACATAGATCACAATGTTTATTGGTTTAATACTCGAATTATTATTTGACGATTTACCAGTTTCTTGAAGTCTTTTGACTTTCCTTAAGAGAGATGTGGCTAATTTACCCTAATAATATAAAAAACAATTATTTTCTTAAATGGGTTATTAGTAGGATTTTTTACGGAGTTGGAATGTTTAGTTGGGTGGTGCCTTTCTCATAGGCAGCACTACCAATTTTTTTTAATAAATTTTATTTTTTCGTTTTTTTAAATATATTATTTTATTAGTAGTGCAATGTACATAGGCGACACCACTTTTTTTGAGAATTTTGATTTGTTTTTTAACAGATTTAGTATTGAAGATGAATAATCAGCTTTTCGTATGTGTTTATTTCGATGGAGTAATTTTTACAACAACCGTGAGATGTATATTTGAATGTCGCCAACAAATACTAATAAGATTTAATAGAAATGTCTCATTTGGTGATATGAAAGAAAGGATTAGTACAAAAATTTATATACATTGTGGGAGAAGGATCTTGAAACTTTTCTACAAGTTTCCAGTTTCGACGGATCCCATAAAATTCACCGAAATGGAACTTATAGACAATGAAGACGCGGAGACAATGGTGACTCTTTATTGTGGGAATCGGAGCAACCAAAATGTACCGATTCAGTTATTTGCTGAGTTAGCTGGTGTGGAGCCAATTGAAGATCTCACTCTATTAGGTGAAGAACATAGAGCTCAAGAGCCGTGTATGGTAATTCTAATGTCCTAAGTTGATAGTCAATCGAATGTACGTGGGATCGATGTTGCACTCAAGACTGATATGGTTGGTGATGATATATAATAGTAGTGATCCTTCTGATCACGAGGTCGATAGTGATAGTGATCTCAATGTGGAAGAGGTCTCGGACAGTATTGACAACGAAGGCGCGAATGACGACTGAAATGTTAACGCTTCTTCAGTCTAGAACTAGATTTGTTGTATTGTGATACACAACAATCCTGGGGTACACATGTCGCGGATAGACCCCAATGTGGTGCACGCAGCTGAGTTCTCGGAGTATATTGAAATACTACCTACTCATTGACTGGCTGTAAATTTTGATCCTGAGGAGTTGTTTATAGGCCAAATATTCGAAAGTAAGGAAGAGTGCGTATTTTCCATTAAGCGATATAGCATGAATATATCAGTGGATTACAAAGTCGTCGTGTCTAAACTGATATTATAAATTGTGGAGTGTTAGAGGTCGGCGAAAGATTTCAATAGGTGGGTACGAGCCTCATTTATCCAGAAGTCGCAGATGTGGGAGATACGAAAATTTGTTGTACTTCACACGTGCACTTCAACACGTAATGATAGAAGATCATCGAAAACTTGATTCTAAAACTATCTGTACGTACATTATGCTAATGGTGAAAGACATGCCAACCATTACAGTTTCGATACTGATTGCCGAAATACAGGCACAATTCTAGTATTGAGTATCATACCAGAAGGTATGGATAGCTAAACAGATGACAATAGAGCAATTGTACTAAGATTTTGATACGTTGTAGAATGAATTGTAGGAATAGATAGCCGTTATGAGGGAGTATGTGCTGAGGACTGTCATTAAGTTGTAAACATGACCTTATTAAGACTTAGATGACCAATTACAACTGGGAAAAATAATTTTTCCAACGTATGTTTTGGATGTTTGATTCACGCGTGTGCGTATTTCCTCACTGCAAGTCATTTGTACCAGTAGATAGGACCTCGCTCTATGGTAAATATACACGACCTACTTCTTATTGTTGTTCAAAATGGAAATAAGAATGTGCTCTCGATAGCGTTTGCCATCATAGATAAGGAGAACATAGAGTCGTGGGAATTCTTCCTTACAAACCTGCGAAGGTATGTTATTAGCAATGATAATATTTACATCATCTCCAATAGAGGGGAATGATTAATTACCGCCATTAGACGTTCCAGTGTGCCATGGAGATCTGTTTACTGCATCTGGCACATCGCGACTAACTTCCACCGAGATTATAAGAATGCAGACTGGCGGAGACAAGTTGTGAGAATGGGTAAATGTTAACATTATCTTTTCAATATATAACCTAATGTTTTAGGGCGAGACTGTAACTTATATTTTCTTAATACATACACAGCGTACAAGCTAGAACCACACAGTTTTTGAAAAAAGATGACTCGTCTAGAAAGTGACATGAAGGGTCACACAAACACACCTTTCCGAAAATGGTTGGTTACCATGGAGCTGTGGCAATGGGCTTAAAGTTTCGATGGGGGCTTTCACTATGGTCATATAACCACTAACTTGGCGGAGGGGGTTGACTTTGTGTTAATAAAAACACGACATCTTCCGATTTCATTTGTCTTCTCGAATACATTCTACAGGTTGACTACCTTGATGCCAAGAATGGGACAGTAACAAATCAACTAGATGGAGGCGAGAAATATGTTTGTCAAAGATGTCAAGGATACAATGGTTGCAAAATGTCGGATAGCGAGGTTGATGAATGTAAAAGTATATTCACGATGTAATGAAACGTTTCGAGTTATAGAGACTATCGGTTATCGACCCAGTAAACCACTTAGATCCTACGGAGTTGACCTTTGAAACAGACAGTGCGATTGTAGAAGGTTCTAGACACTTCATTATACCTGTGCACATGTCGTGGCAGTTTGTGCTAAAATCCCACTCAATGTTGAACAATTTATCGATGAGGTGTACACCCTCAAGCACACGTTGCATGTATTGGAGAATAATTCCCCGTCCCGCTTGACCTATCTACATAGGAAGTGCCTCCGACGACTTTCGAACTTGTCCCAGACAAAGGATTGCATAGGAATCTGAAAGGTTGTCCGCAATCATCCAGAATCCATAATGAAATGAACATTAGAGAGAAATCCGAAGGGAAGCTGTATGGTGTATGCAGATTAGCCGATCATAATCGAAGTAAATGCCTACACTAAAACTACCATATTGGACAATCGTCGCGATTGGGTAGGAATTGAGATGTTGTTCAACCCTATTAATCGGAGTAAATACCGACATTAATTACATTCACTACATGTAGAGAAGATTGAATCTAAAATTTGTCTAACATTTATTGCAATTAATCTTTGAATTACAAAATTAGTCTAAAGTTTGTTGCGTTTATATTTTTGTTGAATCGAATAATGCTTTTTTTTACGTAAATAATACAAAAAACCCCTAAAATTAATAACTGAAATGGCATGCCCATAAGATTAATAACTGAATTTTTTTGTAGAGGCAAAAAAGTCATTAAATAAATACAAACTTAACTATTTAAATTGCAAAAACCACTACAATTGATGGTTTGATGGTGTGGTCCTAGGGGTATATTTTTGTAGAGATTGACATTCACGTTGCGGGTGATTGCGGCGATCAACGTTCTTACCCACATGTGGGGGTGTGCAAAACATAGATGAAAAATCATATGCCTCAAATGCCATCTATGAATTTAAGTTGAGAGGAGCGGAATACTGCAGTGGATACAGGCCGAGAGGAGTGGAGGACTGAGGTGAATACGGGCCAAGAGAAGTAGAGTACTACGGTGGTACTGGGATGGAGATATCAAACTCTGAATGATATCCGTAGCCTAACGAGCCTGGAAAATAGTCATCGCCCCCAAGTTTGGATGATAAAAACTATCCCTAGAGTGTAGCTCCGGCTCCGCCTCTAGCTCGGGTGTAGGAGGCAGATGTAGAAGGGGATAAGAAGGTTGCCCAAGTCGTGTCATGTGCGGGGGGACTACCATTGACTGCCCAACAACCAAAAATGGTTTCCTCATCTCAGAGTACCACTGTATGTATTCTAACGAGGGTTGCAGATCCAAAGCATGATCCATCTGAGGTACCCACGCTAACCAGTTGTTCCATATTGTAATGCATTCTTCATGCACTTTCGCCCAATTATTTCCATGTTTCCCCCTCTTGTTAATCCCATGGATGTCCCCCAAGCGTACTGGCAGTGTCGGGATATACTATATGCAACCAAACTGCTAGAGTACTTGATCACTATGACACTACTCTACTATCTAGAAATTGATAACGAGTGCGTTAATGCACCATAGGTTTGAGTGGACGTGGGTAGACGACGGAATAACCACCATAATTTTTGGGACAGAATACGACATCCAAATGAATTGTACAATTAATAATATGGTTATATTGACGCGGGTCGAGTGAGATAAAATAATAAAATGTCATGAATATTGGAAAAATTTACCCCCTCTCAGCATGATTCTTGATCATCAAACGATATATCGGAGCCGTGTATGACCTCCTAATACCCAGATTAGTGCTCCATCTACGAAAACAAATTGTTAGAATAATATCATCCGAAAAAAAAGTCAACTAATTGTTATAATGAGTAAAAATTCATCACCTATTAACGAGTGGAAATACATATGGTTGGTGACTAATCGATGCGAAGAATGGCATCTGGTAAAGCACCCAAGATTACAGCGATATGAGGCATCCGCCTATGTCTACCGCAGAAGGATCTATCGTTTGACAAAGTTCACGATACAACATGGCTAACACTGCGGACCCCCAGCTGCACGAAAAAATGTTATGCAAATTAGATAATAGGGGCAAGTACATCAAATGGACCTTGTTTCCGTTTGTATCCGGCATGAGTACACCCGTATAAGGTGCATAATGTAAGCTCGAACGGCATGCATCACCTTCCATTCATTGGCAGTACTCGAAAAATGCTCGAAATTGGCCTTTAGCCATGAAAACCTCAAACCCGTAAATTTTTCCTCATTGGGCGAACGTCCAAGTAAGTTATGGCAAAGGGCGGCTGACCTAGAGATCGAACTTATGCTCATAACCGCATTCCTGTCGATGGGGAGCCCGAGCTATAGTGTAACATCCTGTAGAGTAATGGTGTACTCCCTGCACAACAAATGAAATTGTGGGTCTCCGGACGCTATCGCTCAACCAAAGCGAATATTAAATCGTATCCCAGATCAAAGGTCTGGATCACTGCCATTGATCCAAATCCAACTATCTCTAAGTATAGCATTAGGTGTTCATTTGGAAAAAAGCCTACATTATTAACACGGCCCTTCAATGCACGATATCGGGCCCTGACATTATTAAATTAGCAAAGTAGTTAATATAATCAAATTTAATTCCATAAATGACGTGAGTAACAAATAACAATTTCATTACCCTCTCATTAATGGTACTTGATATGTGATTATCATTATTAATCAAAGAACCCATTTGTTGCAAATCTTCATTTAAAAAAATGAATTCATTTAATTTGTTTCATAAAGCACAAGAAATACGTGAGTAACAAAAACACAAGAAAATAAAAATAAAAATATCTCATAATTTTCCATATTCTACATAAAATAAAAAATTTTGTGTTAGTTTATAATAATAATATAATTAAAATAAATATAAACTATAAACATAAAAAAACATACGAATAAAAAAATAAAAAAGAAACATACTGTTTAGTTTCTTTCAAACAACCTATAAAATTATATAAAAACAAATTTAATCAACATTTCAATAAATCAATAAAATTGTCAAATAAATAAAAATAAAATAAAATTACATTATAAAAATTTTACATTAATAAAAATCAAAAACAATAAACTAAACACTAACAATTTATAACCTAATCATAAATTACTAACAAAATAACTATAAAATAATTTTAAAAAATTACATTAATAAAAATCACAAAATACAAAACTAAACACTAACAATTTATAACCTAATCATAAATTACTAACAAAATAACTATAAAATATTTTTAAAAAATTTACATTAATAAAAAATCATAAAACACTAAACTAAACAGAACAATTTATAACCTAATCATAAATTATTAACAAAATAACTATAAAATAATTTTTTAAAAAATTACATTAATAAAAATTCACAAAACACTAAACTAAAACACAAACAAATTACAACATAATCATAAATTACTAACAAAAAATTTTAAAATAATTATAAAAAATTACATTCATAAAAACATTAAACCATAAACACTAAACACTAAACACAAACAATTTATAATAACTAATAACAAAAAATTTCACAATATAAAAATATAACTAAACCCTTTAAATTAAAAAAATATTTAGTAAAATAATACATACATTTTTTTCTTGTAAAATAATACAAACCTTTTTTTTTCTTTCTTTCTTCTCCTTCATCTCCTTTCTTTCTCTAGTTTTTTTTCTCACTTCCACACCTTCATCTTAAGGGGGACATGCTTATAAGGTCTCCTGTTCTCATATTTTTCCCTTTCAAAGGAACTTAACACTGCACAATGCAATGTGCAAGGCGCAGCGAAGGGAAAGGGACTAGTCACTGCACCAATGCCGCCTGTCAGACAGGTGCGACTGGTGCCACCAATCTAGGTGGCGTCACACGCGGCAGTCACGAGTATTTTAACCTATATTTTGACCCATATTTTGACTCGGTATAAAAGTGGTGCCACCTATGTACATTACATGACACCACTAATAAAATAACATTTATTTAAAAAATAAAAAATTATTAAAAAAATTGGTGGTGCCGCGTATGAGAAAAGCACCACCTACCTAAACATACCAATTCGGTGAATAATCCTATTGACGGCACATTTAAGAAAATATTTTTTTATATTATTAGGGTAAATTAGCCGAGAGATATGATCAAGCAACTATGTAATTCAAGAAATGGGGGCATTTGGTTTTCATCTCATCATCTATCTGATGTGAGCTTGTATTTTCATCATCTCTTCACATTTTTTTGGTATTATTTTATTAAGTCAGAATATATTCCCATTTCAGAAAAAAGAATAGACACTGAGATATTTGTTTTTTTTTTTTTTTTTTCCTTCAGAATTTGATATCTTCTCTCATGTTACGACTGTATTACCCCATCCTCACTTTATCCTGAAAATTTGAAGCACGTGTATGAATGATGCATCTGCTTATAGCATAAAAAATTCTTACAGTAAAAAGCTTTGTTATTAGATGTTATTCTTAAAAATAATGTAGGAATCAGTTCAACTAAACGCAAGAACTAATTATGCTAAAAGTCGAATTCTTGTGGAAATATAAATTTTTGAGTACCAAAATACCAGCATTTATATCTCCGCAGCCAGCCAGCTAGAGAAAAAAAATATACGCCATACACCCAAAAGTAAATAGGGATTGCGTAACCATGGCTCGACATAAAAGCGAAAGGCCAGGGTCACTAGGCTCGACATAGCATGAATTCTATATATGCAAATATTTATCAAGGAATATGTGAAGATTTTTTCGTCATTAGGCCACATACTGAGAGTAGGAGAATGTCAACCATGCGAAATCGGCTACTGGCATCATCGCAACATGGGTTTGCATGAAGGTGGTTGAATCAGTTCTTGTTCGACTTAATAATGGGTTTCATTTATCATACCTGATGAAAAGCCAAAACCTGCAGAAATATATCCTGATAAAAGGACGACGCTGTATTCATTGTCGACGGTAAGTTGCATGCTTTATATCTAAGAAGCAAAGCAAAATCAGAACAAAATCAGTCGATTTTGGAGAACATTTGCTATGAATAGATATATGTTGATGAAACCGTGTTATTCCGCAAAATGTAAATGGATCACGATCATGATCATGATCTTGATAGTATTGCCAAAATTCTCGAGGACAATAATGAACCCAAAAATGAAAAAGAATTCTGGAGGACAACAATTGGAGGGGTTAGCACTGGGTTGGGGCATATCAATATTGTACCTCCCCACCCAGCAATGGTTTCATTTTTTTTTTCACGCTGTAAAAGAAACTTCACATTCATGATTCAACACTTCCAGAGAAAAAAATAAATTTAACTTAGTGTATTTTTAGCTTAATACCTTCTTCGACCCTATGATATTTATACTATTTTCTTAATAGTTTAGCAATTGTAGTTTTATTTTTATTTTTATTATCGGTTTGGCCTATATACTTTAATTATGTAATATCGTTATTCCAATTAAACCTGATTATGAGTTAGACTATTCATTTAATCTTAAATATCTATTCGAAAAGTAAAAATACTTAAACAAAAATAGAAATCCAAAAAATAAATTTAGACAAAAATTAAAATCCTGTTTTAAGGAGGCCAGATCTCGAATAGAATATATTTCAACCAAAGCCCAGGAATCACGTAACTATACTAACAAAAATCTAAAAATAGTTTCTATCAAATCTAAAGTAAGAAACATCAAACAAGCAATTCAAAGGTCTATTTTGTTTAAACCCAGATTTCTTTTTTCACCTCCATTTTCAAAACCCACTTCCATAAATGAATCATACATGAAGTTGTAAGGCAGTTTAGCTCCAGGTGAAGTCATGGCACCAGCTAAAAGCTGAGAAAAAGGCCTATTTGTTGAGTCAGGATCTAAGAAAAAAGTTGAAACCAGTGTCATAGGACCTGGACTTAACCCTAAACCTGATTGAAATAAAGCCATGAATGGGTGGTCTTGGTGGTAAAATTATAGTGGGATATGTTGGAACTGATAGCTTTGATCTTTTTCCTTACGCTGTTGCCATTGTTTTTTCCCTTCTTTGTTTTACCCTGTTTTTCACGTGTGCATAGCCGGGCCGGGCCGGGTTCAGACTGGGCCGGGTTCGGGCTGGGCCCATAAAAAATTTCTGCCTGTTTTCAAGGCCCGGGCTGAAATATGGGCCTAGAAATTTGTCCAAGCCTCGCCCGGGAAAAAAATAGTAGGCCCAAGCCCGGCCCCGCCTGGCCCGACCATATTAAATTTTTTTGTTTTTTTTATTAAATAAAAAAATTTAAAATATAATAAATCAAATACATTTAAAAACATAAAAACAAATATTAAAACAAAAAACAAATAGAAAATGAGACTAAAATAATTCTTAAAATAATACATAAATTAAAAATATAATAAAAAGTAATTATATTAAAATTGAAAAATTGAAACAAATTAGATCTAAATTAAGAACCAAATTATATTAATAACAAAAGTTTTACAATATCAAAATAACATTAAAAACAACAAAAGAGTAAAGTCAAAGTACTAAAGTTACTTAAAATTAAAAATAAAAAATTTTAAAAATAATTTAATACGGCCCGGCCAGAGCCAAAAAATCTTACTCGGGGTCCGACCTGTTTTCTAAAAGGGCCTCATTTTTTGTCCAAGCCCATTTTTCGGGCCTATATTTTTACCCAAACCCTCCCATTTTTCGGGCGGGCATTCGAGTCGGGCCGGGCCGCCCGGCCCATGCACACCTCTATTTGTATATATCAAGATTGTATTTTTCTTCTTTTTTTGCATTAATTTTTTTCTCTTCTTTTTTCTTGTAGAGGTTGGTAGGTTCTTATGATAGTTTCGTGTTATCTTCATCTTTGAGTGAAAGTCTATAGAGGATAAATGAAAATGACATTTTAAAATTAATATGGGCGGTTAAGTTGTGCTCAAGTTTAGCATTTTTAATATATGTTGAGTTTAGGCAGAATTTTAAGTCTATTTTTTAAGTCAAGTAAGGCTGAGTCTAAAAAACAAACTTGAAATTATGAATCGACATGTGATCAAGTCTAATCACAACTCAATTTTTACTAAAATATAAAACAATTAATAACACACTACCATATGTCAAACTAATTTCAATTTCACTTAAAAATTTTAAAAATAAAACTAAAACAAATCCTAATCTATTTTTAAAAAATATAAAAAGAATTAAATTTATATTCATGCAAAACTTCAAAAAGAATTTAAAAATCATAAAATTAATTTTTTTGAAATATTAGGGTTTTAAGAAAATTTTATAAGAAAATTAAAATTTATGGTTTCCTTTTACTTAAAAATAAAAATTCCTTAAAAATATAAAAAATCATAAAAATACAAAAAAATTCTAAAATGAAAAAAAGCATAAAAATCTTAAATTTTTTCATAAAAACCTAAAACCTAAAATTTCAAACAAACCCATTTTTATAATTTTATAAATATTTTTAAAATTTTTCTTACTTATAATTTTAAGAAATATTTTTTATATTTTTAAAAATAAATTATGATTTTTAGTTTTATAAATTTCTAAGTTTTATAATTTTTATAATTATTTTATTTTACTGATTTTTAAAAATTTGAAATGTAAAATGTGTCATTGGTCAGTTTAGTTTTTTTTAAATAAAAATTAAATTGAGCCAACGAGCTATACAGAATAAAAGTATAGATACCAAACTGATAAAAAAATTATTTCAACTACCAAAGTTTATCTCTTTGATTTGACAGAACGTCCCTTATACATTTTTTCTACTAAACAAGTACATTAATTTTAAGAATTAATGACTTCAAATATTCTCAAACTATGACTTTTATTTTAAATTGGTCCTTAAATTTTAAATTATTCTAATTACATCCCTAAACTATTAGGTCATATCAATTAGGTCCTTTCGTTACTAAAATAATTATTTCAACTGTTAAATGTACATCAAATATTATGTTGCATAATTTAAAATAAAAATTTTACAAAAATGAATATTATAAAAATATTAGTTTTAAAGTTATTAGTTACGAGGTTTTAAAACTTTTATAGAAGCTTTGTTGTTCACCTTTTTTTTCAATTTTAGTTTATTTTAGTTTTTATTTTTAAAATTTTGTGACAATATTCTATTTATTTAAAATTTTCATTTTAAATTAGTTACATAAGGTTTTAAGAGTAATTTAACGGTTTTAATAACAAAAGACTTAATTGAAATAATATCAATAATTTAAGTATCTAATTAGAGTGTTTTAAAGTTTAAAGACCAATTTAGAATGATAATCATAATTTGGAGATGTCTCGACTCAATTAACTTTAGTTTTAAAAGATGAATAAGTGTTTCTTTTTAAATATAACAATATAAATTATCAAACTTAATTAAATAATGTGAGGTTAAATTTTAAAAAATTAAAATAGTTATAAACATAGTATAAACTAATGCATAACATTAATCCTAAAAAAATTAATGCATAATATTAGCCCACAATTTTTATTTGGGGAAAGTTGTGATGTCAAGGTTGACCAATTTTTTTTTCTTTGAAATATGCTTTCATATTGTTTCTATCATTTGGATGATAATATGTAATATTAGTTCTTAATCTTGAATAGCTTAGAAGGTTATCACGTCTAAATTTTACTTCACTTTTCAGATTTTTTTTTCCCTCGATTTGGTTTGTATCTTACTTCAGTTATTGAGTCTTTTTTCTTGTAGTTCTTCTACCTCAAAAGTAGATTTTATTTTAAAATACTTTTTCAACCCAATTAAACATTTTAAAAAATAAATCAAAACATATAAAAGTTTATATAAAACCAATATTCAACTAGTAATTTTCTTTCATAAAAATAAAAATTACTTAAACGTTTTTTTAGTGTAATGAGAATGCAATATTTCAAGATCATTCAATCAATAAAAAACTGAATCTTGCATAAAAACTCCTAAACTATCACAAGTAAAGCAACATTCCTAATTCTCTAAATATTAATCAATAAAGTTTAAAGAAAAAATTGTTACCAAATTAGAGAGACTCACTTGAAAGTATTGAAAGATTGATCACCTATCTTGTAAAATTCTAAAGAGAATGTGAAAGAATGAGAAATGTAGAAATAAAATAAAAGGAAATTGTGTTGTTACTTTTTGCAGCAATCGCAAGATAATGTTTCGAGTTTGGCTATTGCTCGGGCTGTTTATCGACTACTTAGGAGGAATTGGGAGGTGAAGATAGTTCATGTTCATAGAGAAGGAAACATGGCTGCTGATATGCTTGCGAACCATGCATTCAAGCTTCCTTTAGGATTTCAAGCTTTGACAACCACCGTATGAGACTTTGCAAGTGATACACAATGATGTGAGCGACAATGGAATTAAGAGACAAGTTTTAGTGTAATCTATAATACCTCTCTTTATTAAAAAAATAATAATAAAAGGAAGAAGGATTTTTGAGTTTTAGTGAGTGGAAAGGAATCAAATTATTTTTATATAAATTAATTTTTATAAAATATATATTTTGAAATTTGGTAGGTCATTTTCAAAAAAATTTTGGTCAATATCATAGAGGGATCAAATGGTATACATAGACATAACTTTTAATTAATCTTTTTTTTCTCGAGCCGTACGAGGAGAAAACTTCTTATACGTTTCTAGAGGGTATTATTTAACTACATATATCCCAATGAGCCAAAATTTATAAATTTAAAAAGTATATAAGTTAACCCCACAATCATATATATAGCTCCATCAACGATTTAAATAGTATGACTAAGATTATTTTACCAAAATAGTTTGAAATGAACAATGAAAATGGAATTTGGTTCTAAATCGTCACTCGAAATGGTGATTTACTGTTTTTTCTTTTCTTAGAAGGTAAAAAAAAAAAACAACAACAACAACAACAACATTGGGAATGAGCAAGGGGCATGGACATGTCTTGTCCTTATTTGGTAGATTCCTTGCCACCTCGAGAAGTGAAATTGCCATCCAATGACTTGATTAAAATACACAATTAGTTTTCAAACTAATCTTTAATTTTAGTTCCTTAAGCTTTACCCTCTTCTTGAACTTCATGCTTAAGCTTAATTCAAATATGCAATCAATTTTCTTGAAGCAAATTTCTCTATCATAATAAATTTATGAAAAGAATTAACTATTCATATTGTCAACTAAATTTGTAAAATAGATTGCAATAAAACACATCTTAATAAATTTAACATAGAAGCCATTTTTAGTGCTATCATTGCTAAGAAAATAGCCCCGAAATTAAAAGATCTAGGTAGTTTTACAATTCCTATAGAGACAGGGAATAGATATTTTAGCAAGGCCATTTTTTATTTAGGGGCCAGTATCATTTTAATACCCCTATCAATCTGTAACGCCCTCGAAATTTTATTTTATTTTTCTTGCGAATGTAAGACATAAATTTGTATTTGTTTTAGTGGTAAGTGTTCTGAGTGTGTGCGTGAGGTCCTAAGTTCAAGCCTTACCTTTAGCAAAGTTTGGTATTTTTTTTAACTTAAGCCTTGTGCTAGTCCAGCAAGCTCATATTTAATTACTTGTAATTTTATATCAAAATAGTCCTACTGGTCTGGTGGTTAAATGGAGTGTTAGTCTATTAAAGGTCTTATGTTCGAATTCCTGGGATGTTAATATTTTTGTTCGATTTTGGTAGAGAGTTGTGCCGAAGTTGGACTCTGAATAGTGGAGAGTTTTGCTGCAGAAAAATAAGGGGAATTGGGATAGGGAGTTATCAGAAGTTTTCTTTTGATTATCTTTTTGCAAAATTTCAGTAGTCATTTCCCCCTTTCAAACTTCTAACGTCGTTTTAGTGTCTTTTTATCTCTGATTTTTCGCTGCTTCTGGTTAGGTCGTTTGGTGAATCGTCGCTATTGTATTCTTGGATTTTTGTCAACTGGTAAGTGATCTTCTTCAACCTTTTCCCGTGATTTGGGCTCTAGTAGTGATAGTCAATGATGGATTATCATTGAACTCTATGTTAGATGAAGATCGAAGTGCTAGGGCTTTCCAACCAGTACGTAAGCGTTGGAGATATTTTTGCTCGTCTTAAGGTAAGGGTTTAGTCGTTTTAATGAGGTTGCTCATCGTTTTTGGTTTGGTAAATGTCGGTCTAAGCATTTAAACTGAGGTTCATTTGGTCAAATTTAGGTATCGGTAGTCTTAGAAATTATTTTAGCATCAATTGAGACTAGGTGTGTACCTGAAACACAGAAAATAGGGTTCGGTAAAAAGCCAAAAAACCCCACTGTTGGAGCTACATAGGCGTGTGCTCGTCCGTGTGGTACGCTGTGTGCCCTAACACGGGCATGTGATTAACGAGGCCAGGCCGTGCACGCAAGACACGACTGTCTAATGGCTTAGTAGGCCATGTACGACACTCGGGCTAGACTGATTTGGGTCGTGTGGGCCATACGGTAGTCCACACGAGCGTGTGAAATTCTAGGCCAGGCTGTGTGATCCACATAACCAAGGCCAATTTGGGCCGTGTGGGTCACACGGGTGTGTGGGCCTACACGGACAGGCCACATGGGCGTGTGAGCCCATTTGTACTAAATTGATTGCTAAGGTTACACGGGTCGCCCAAGTCGACTGTGAACCTACTGTAGGGTCGGTAAGCATTACTTAGACCCCTAATTGTATGAGCAGACTGATTGATGGATATATATTGAGCATGATGATAGTATGCATGTATACATTTACTAATTACATGTACTGATATCATGAGATAGCATGTCATGTATTGTATGTTGCATTGCATGGGGTTGAGTTGATTTTATTGGGAGGAACTGTACTGAAAGGCTCTTAAGCCTAATATACTGGCAGCTCAGCTGCAAACTACTATTTTGTGCCACATTCAACTCTATCTAGAGTGTAGGGATGGGTGGGTTGATTTAATCCCCACATGGAGTGTAAGGTTGGACGGAGATGGTGTATAGAGGCTGGTTGGGTAGGACTTTGTTACTGAATACTATATCTCTGTTACTGATAATGCGATGGGCTAAGGCCCTTGTGCATACTGATACTGATACTGAAAGGGGCTTAGGCCTAAGATTGTTTTTGATTGTGCATTGTGTTTACTGTTGTTCGTTTTCTGTGGGATTACACACCGAGTTTACGTAAACTCACCCCTCTCTGTTTAATGTGCACAAGTAATTCCCAGACCTAAACAGATTGGGTGACGAAGGACTCAACGATTACCACAATTTTTGGACTTTTACGATTTATAATTGATAAACGTCAAATTATACATATTTTTACCCCAAATACTTAGCATATTTAAGGATTTTTATCACTAGATTTATGGATTTTGGTGCTCTTAATCTTGTTATTTCATGTTTTGTACTTAGGAGAGCACCAAGAGTTAAAAGGAGCCAAAAATGAGCCAAAAGGGGACAAAACAGACCAAATCGAGAAGATGACACGGTCTAAGCCTTGCCACACTGGTTGTTCACATGCTCGTGTCTTTCGAGGGTGTCGACCAAGGCTTTCATGATTTACACGGCCTGACCATTGACCCATACGGCCATGTGCAATTTAACGGATCGAACACGGCTGTGGCACACAGGCGTGCCCCTTTTTCAAAGAGTTGTATTTTACACGAAAAAGGATACTTAGGGAGGAAGAAAGCCAATCCAAAGCCTATATAAACACCCTAAGTATGACTAAGAAAGGGGGGCTCCCCTCCAGAACTTTTCTAGAGAACAAAACCACACGTCGGGAATTACTTGAAGGAAGCCAGACGATCCATCCCAAAAGCTGAAGCTACTCCAAAACTGAAGTTCTCTCTCAGAATTCCTTCAAGGGTTTTAGAGTTTTCTTTATGTTTTGTTATTTTCATACTTTTGAGATGTACTCTTATTTAGTTATGAACTAAATCCCCTAAATACCTAAGGGGAATGAAACCTAAGACGAATCTTGTTATTATTTTCTGTACGTATGATAAATATTTAACTTGTTCTTAATTCTTGTTTTGATATCCTAGGATACTGATTCAAGACATGCTCTTATTCAGAGGAGGAATAGACCCTGTCTAAGAGTACATTTTTCATAATTAAGCGGAGTTGATTGTGCGCCTAAAAATAGGGTGACAAGATTTTACCGGATTAGGGTGAAACCTAATAAGGGGATCCATAGATCGAGTTAATGCAACCCTAGAGTGTTAATTAGAGAAAAGTCTCAGTTATTCAATCTAGGGATTAGACGTTATTAGTCTTGAATAAGGATAATAACATAACTTAGGGATCTCTACGGAACAAGTTGAATGAATAAATCGTCCGATTCAGAGCCGGAATAACAAGTAAAGTCTAGGTGGATTTTTCCTTAGGTATTGTCTCAAGTCAATCGATTTTCCCGAAAGCAATTCTCCAATCCTTTTCTTTGTGCGTTCTTAGTTTAAATAATTAGTTAATTAAAACAAACCCTTTTATTCTTAGGCTAGATAATAAAAAGATAGTTATTACTAGTACTTTTTGTTCCCTTGGGTACGATATCCCGGTCTTGCCATTACTATACTATTGTTCGATAGGTGCGCTTGCCTTTTCATCGTGATCATAGTTAGTCTAGGTCTGATCTTCATTATAAATATTTATTACTTGTTACGAATCACGCGATCAAGTTTTTGGCGCCGTTGCCGGGGAACTAAAATATTAGGAACGTTAAATTTTTATTACTTTAGCCATTTATTTTTCTTGCAATTTAATATTATTATTATTTATTAATTTAATTTTTTCTTTCTCTTGGCAGGTTTTTATAGTTTATGACTAGAAGAAACCCGTCGGGACCATTACTTTTTGACGAAGAAATCAATCGTACAGTTCGCAGAAATCAAAGAGAAATAAGGTGCAGCTTAAGATACACGAAGAACGAGCAAGAAGACGATACTCAACCCCCAATTGAAGAGATGGCTGAAAACCAAGGCAATAAGCTACCTCCTGCAATTGCGGTTAATCAAAATCCTACTCCACGTACTATGTATGATTATGCTAAACCTTCTCTAACAGGAATTGAATCTAGCATAGTTAGATTGGCTGTAGCTGCAAATACTGTTGAACTGAAACCTAACACAATTCAAATGATACAACAGTTTGTTCAGTTTGATGGTTTGCAGGATGAAGATCCCAACGCTCACTTAGCAAACTTCTTGGAATTTTGCGATACATTTAAAATCAATGTCGTTTCTGATGATGCCATTCATCTTCAGTTATTTCCATTTTTATTAAGGAACAAAGCTAAACAGTGGTTGAACTCGTTACCACGAGGGTCTATCACTACTTGGGAACAAATGACTGAGAAATTTTTACTAAAATATTTTTTGCCGGCTAAAACGGCTAAATTAGGTAATGATATCTCTTCTTTTGTGAAGATGGATTTAGAAACACTTTACGATGCATGGGAGAGATACAAGGACTTACTGAGAAGGTGCCCTCACCATGGGTTACCGCTTTGGCTTCAAGTACAAACATTCCACAATGGTCTGAATCCCTCGACTCGGAAAATTGTTGACGCAGCTGCTGGCGGAACCATCAACAACAAAACACCTGAAAGGGCTTATGAATTCATTAAAGAAATGTCACTGAATAACTATCAGTGGCAAGTCATGAGGACTAAGCCAACAAAAATAGCCGGCGTTTATAACGTCGACTCATTTACTATGCTGTCAAATCAGGTAGAATTTCTCAATAAAAAGATCGATGATTTTCTTAGTTCTACGCAAGTACATCCAGTAATGAGGTGTGACTTAAGCGGAGGAGGTGTGCATACAGAATATCAATCCTTCAATCCCACAACCGAAGAGGAACAAGTCAACTATATGGGTAACAATAACTTTAGATCTCAAAATAACCCATACAGTAATACTTATAATGCAGGTTGGGGGAACCACCCAAATTTCTCCTGGGGTGGTCAAGGGAATCAAAAGCCACAAAATCCTCAGGGTTTTCAACAGCCACCTTATCAACAAGAGAAGAAACCGAACCTTGAAGATATGCTCTCAAAATTCATATCAATGTCAGAAACCCGTTTCCAAAATACCGAGACAGCACTTAAAAATCAACAAGCATCGATCCAAGGACTCGAAACTCAAATAGGCCAGCTTTCCAAACTGATATCCGAATGACCACAAGGTAGTTTGCCAAGTAATACCGAGCCTAACCCAAAGGAACAACTCAATGTAATTAATACTCAAGATGACAAAGGAGTCATTGAGCCTGAACCAGAACCGAGGCAAGAAACTGTGGTAAGCCAAGGGAGAGATGAGGTAGATCCAAATACAAACAAACCGGTGACTGTCGAATATAAACCTCGTGTGCCATACCCTAACGCGACAAGGAAAGACTGCTCAGACGAACAATTCGGTAAATTCCTCAAACTTTTGAAAAAATTACATATTAACTTACCATTTATTGAAGCTTTGTCGCAAATGCCGAATGCAATGAAATTTTTAAAAGAGCTTTTAGTAAATAAACGAAAGTTGGACGAAGAGTCGCATGTGGAGCTAAACGCAGTCTGCTTAGCTATTCTACAGAATAAGCTACCCTAGAAATTGAAAGATCCAAAGAGTTTTACAATTTCTTGCTTAATTGGTAGTTTAGATATAAGTCATGCAATAGCTGATTTAGGGGCTATTATTAACGTCATGCCTTACAAAATGTTTAGGCAACTAGGTCTTGGGAAACCTAAACAAAGTAAGATGAGCATTCAATTGGCAGATAAAACTATAAGATTTCTTAGGGGTATTATTGAAGATGTACTAGTAAAAGTAGATAAGTTTATATTCCCCATTGATTTTGTTGTTCTAGACATAGAGGAGGATAATAACACCCCTTAAATTTTAGGGAGGCCCTTTTTAGCAGTTGCTAAAACAATTATTGATGTTGGCACAGGTGAGCTTACACTTCGTGTGGGAGACGAAACGATCACCCTTCAAGCTCGTAATTTTGGCATCACATCGAACATTGAAGGTAATAGTCCACACCAATATACTAAAACTGACAATATGACTTTGCATAAATTAAGCTTCAAAGAAGTTCATGAGCCATGTTCCAAAAATGATAAAGGACACATTCATGAAGAACGAAGGATACAGATAGAGGAGCTAGACGAATGCCGAGCACACAAACCGAGAGCACATGATAAACCGAAACTATGCCAAAACAAGGCCGATACCTCTCCAAATCAACTTAAGGGTGGCGATAAAGTCTTACTAGATGTCGCAGATCCTCACATTGTCACTACCACACCGAATGAGGAAATCTCTCTTACGGTACTCAGTATTTTTCCATTCGGTACGGTAGAGGTGAGTCACCCCAAGTTCGGCAATTTTAAGGTAAACAACACCCGATTAAAACCCTATTTTGATGAGATTGATAGCAGAAATGAGGATTATAAACTCTTAGAACCACCCTGGCCATTCACTGGAGAGGTAAGTCGAGCTTAGACTATAAATAAGCACTTCTCGGGAGGCAACCCGAGCACTAACATATTCTGATTTCTTTATTTTCAATTTCTAACACTTTAAATCATTAACTTTATCTTTGAATTGCAAAGTTTCTCAGCACACATGGCCAGATACACAGGCGTGCCTAAGGCCGTGGCCAGGCAGGGGAAGAAACATGGCCATGTGATACGGCCGTATAAAAGCAGGGTATGATTTCTCCAGAACACGGGATGCGATAAATCCCCACGGCCGTGCGACATGGCCGTGGTTGAACTTGATAGGTGAACACGGGCGTGGGAATGGAAAAACATGGGTGTGCCAAGGGCAAGGTTCGATTCTGTTTCTTCGACACGGGCGTGAGGCACGCCCGTACCGATAAGCTATGGACAACAATATTACTTCTGTACCCCTTGCCACACCCGTGCGCAACCTCTAATTTCATTTTTAAAGCTCAATCTCTCTCCCTTAGCGCCTTCAATGTCATCTTCAAGAGGAAAAAAACCGTTGTACCAGCCTCGAAGAAGAGGAAGGGAGCGTCATCTTCTGCGGGTCCACATCTCATCGCGAACCATCCAGTGATGAAGATGTTTAGAAATATTTATTTTATTATTTTATGTTTTTAATTTTTATTCAAACTATTTTTTAATTTTTAATTTAATTTTTTTAGCAGATTTAAAATTTTATTATAAATTTCTATTATTTCTTTTCGAGTACTAATGCTTCCTACTATCCCCTAAAAAGTTCCTGATTTTATCATAGTTATATAAAGCTCTTAAGCTCATCCTCACATAGGAACTGAAACTCCACTGAGAAAGGTTCTCTACGACTACCATGTCCTACTCGACCACGACCATAGCTACCACTAGATATAATATTCTTGTGGCTCAGGACTTATGGCCTAATGAACCTCTACGACCGCCGGAGTATCCTCCTCCACTCTCGAACCGATCACTCTCCAAAACTCTAGTTCGAGGAATTCATCATACAGGAAGTTTCACTTCTCTCCCTATCTTATTTTTATACTCTAATATCTATCTTTGTACATTGAGGGCAATGTACATCTTAAGTGTGGGGGGGGGTATTTATTTCATTATCAGAAAAATCCCTGAATAATCATCTTGTTCTCTTGAAAAACTCTCATATAATATTTAGGATAAATTTTAATTAATTTATGATTTTGATTGATATATCTTGAATTAAAACATATGCATTTATGCATTGATTGTTTAAACTTTAAGACATTAGAGAATCAAGCATGATAAGTTGATTTTTAAGAATTTAAAATTATAGGTTGTTTCCCCAAGTCTAGGTATTACTTTGAATTGGAATTCACGAGTCTAAACATAAAAAAGCCATAATTTTTTGTGAGATTTTTGAGCCTTTTGAGCATCTATTAATTCTTTCATGCTTACTTTTATTATTGCTTTGAGTGCGTCAGTATTGAACTGTTATTCTAGAACTTGCTTGATTATGCATGTCGAGACCACACCATTTGATTTGATATATCAAAATGATTAAGGCACTTAGGATTAACCCACTCATGCCATGAAAAGCCTACCTCAACGATTAACCCCTAATAAACCCCTTTGAACCAAATAAGCTATTTCTTGTATTACCCTTAATATTAACCTTTAACCCATTATTGTTGAAACCCCCTAATTTAATCCCTATTTTTGTCGAGGTTTGAGTTGAGGAAATTGCTTAGCTATGTCTTGTTTGTAATAAGTTAGTCTATGAATATTTAACTTGTTCTTAAAAAAAAAAACTATGTATATATATTAGTAATTCCATATTCTGAGAAGAAGCTCTGTTGTACGCAAGTGAAGATTAACTCTTTTTCTAGTTAGGCAATTTTTCAATTCAATCTTGATTCTAACCCTTTCTTTCAGCTTGTGACCACACCCCCCTAACCAAGCTGCACTACAACCCTCTAAAGACCTTTTGATTGATGTATCATCTTAAATTATAGTGGTGGAGATTTGATTTTCATACAAGCCTATGGTAATAACTTTTCATTATTGACTATTGAGTGCTTCATTTATTATCCTTAAACACCTCGAGTGATTTGAGTGAATCTTTAGTGAGGATGTGAAACTCTGTGATATTCTGAATCAAAGGTAATTACTTAGATGCGGAGAGACACTTATGTTTGCATGATTAAATACTCAACTTGGAATGTTTGAAACTTTTATGTTCTTTTAGTTAAATTCTCAATGAATGATTACCTATGGATTATTTTGAGATATTATCGATAAGAATTATAAGTTGAGGAGAATTTATTTTGATTATGAGTTGAGGATTTCGCTGGAGGACAAGCAAATGCTTAACTGTGGGGGTATTTGATAATTATATATATTTTTACCCCATGTTTAATGTATTTTATGGATGATTTCTCATTAGAATTAGTGAACTCGATGCTCCAAATGCTTTAATTTCATATTTTATACTTAGGAGAGCATAGGAGAGCGAAAGGAACGAGAAACAGGCCAAAAACGGAAAAAATAGACTAAAGTACGAAATCAATACAGCCTAGACTTCCTCACACGGGCAGGCCACACAGCCGTGTCAATTTGGCAGGCTCGAACATGGCCTGAAGTAATCGAACACGGGCGTGTGCCACGGGCGTGTCTCTACCGAGCCCAAGTTGAGTCCAATTCGGAAAAGGCTAATTTTGAGGGTTTTTAGGCATTCCAAAGCCTATAAATACACCTTAGAGGGGGAAAAAAAGTGGGACGGAGAAGGAGGGTAAGGAATTACCCTAAGGAAGCCGATTGATCCATCTCAGAAGCCGGATTCATTATCAAGACTGAAGATCTCTCCTTAATTTCCCTTCAGGAGTTTTGGGTTTTCTTTATGTTTTGCATTATTTATTCTTCGGAGATGTTTTCTTATTTAGTTATGAACTAAACCCCTAAATACCTAAGGGAAATGAAACTTAAGACGAATCTTGTTATTATTTTTTGAATCATATGATAAATATTTAACTTGTTCTTAATTATGTGTTCTTAATTCTTGTTTTGATATCCCAGGATACTGATTCAAGACATGCTCTTATTCAGAGGAGGAATAGACCCTGTCTAAGAGTACATTTGTCATAATTAAGCAGAGTTGATTGCGTGCCTAGAAATAGGGTGAAAATATTTTTCCAGATTATGGTGAAACCTAATAAGGGGATCTATAGATCGAGTTAATGCAACCCTAGAGTGTTAATTAGAGAAAGGCCTCGATTATTCAATCTAGGGATTAGACGTTATTAGTCTTGAATAGGGATAATAACATAACTTAGGGATCGCTACGGAACAAGTTGAATGAATAAATCGTCTAATTCGGAGCCAGAATAACAAGTAAAGTCTAGGTGGATTTTTCCTTAGGTATTGTCTCAAGTCAATCGATTTTCCCAAAAGCAATTCCCCAATTCTTTTCTCTGTGTGTTCTTAGTTTAAATAATTAGTTAATTAAAACAAACTCTTTTATTGTTAGGCTAGATAATAAGAAGATAGTTATTACTAGTACTTTTGGTTCCCTTGGGTACGATATCTCGGTCTTGCCATTACTATACTATTGTTCGATAGGTGCGCTGGCCTTTTAGTCATGATAATAGTTAGTTTAGGTCTGATCTTTATTATAAATATTTATTACTTGTTACGAATCACGCGATCAATAATTTATGATTTATGGTTTTAGTTACCGTGGTTTATTTAGATGTAATTTAAGGATTTTTTGAGACTTTTTCTTAAAATTCATTTTTATTTATTTTTGTGGATTTATAACTGCTAAACGTAGGAAAACTTAGTTTTCGAAAAGGCAAAGTTTTCTTTAAACACACGATTTACTCAAAACGGTTTTAAAGGCTTTCGCAATGAATTACATTTAAGACAATCGATTAAACGAGTAAGAATTTTGGAATTAATAAGAGATAAGAAAAGTAATTAAATGGAAATGGATTTATTGTAGAAACTTAGTTTTCAAACACCCTATCATGTAACATTGCCAGATTTGGCCATAACGTTTGGGCTGGATTTGGGGTGTTACATTTAGTGGTATTAGAGCAGGTTGTAAAACTCGACTGTGAATTTTTGGTTTCAAAAATTGGTTTTTAAAGAATTAATCTTGAAATAATTTAAAATGATTTGAGTTAGTATGTGGTACACTGAGTCTCTGACGCAGATCCTGTAAGTATTCTAAAACTGTGATAAGTTTAAGCTGAAAACACTCTATATAGTGTATACTGAGACTGTAGCAAAACTGATAGAGATTACGATTTGCGAAAACCATTCTGAATTACCGAAATTATTTACATAAAACATCTGCTAATAAATATCAAAACTGTAACTGATTCATAAAACTGTTAATGTAGATACTGCGACGAGTGCTCGAGGTATCCAAGGCCGGAGTACTAAAGGCCGAGGTAGAGGCAGTAGAAGGGCTCAAGTTGAGTCATCTTCACTAGGCAGTATGCCAAATTTGGACACGAGTGATACGCTAGTGTCGCCTACTACAGAGACTGGGTCTCAAGATCGCATGGCTGGGGACAACGCATTGTCCTAGGCTATGCTAAGGATATTAAAGAGGGTCGCTGGGCCTAATACTGGATTTGGGGGCCTTGGGTCAGTTACAGAATGACTCTGATCCAATGAAGCTGAGCTTTTTAAGGGTGTCACTAGAGTCGCCTCTAATGTGGCTGAGTACTGGATTGAGGCCACGGAGAGGATCATGGATGATCTAAATTGCACCCCTGAGAAGAAATTAAAGGGTGCAGTCTCGTTGCTGCGTGATGAGGCTTATAAGTGGTGGCTGACTGCTAAGGAGGGCACTCAACCCGAACGTCTAGCCTAGGAGTTTTTTAAGACCAACTTCCAAGGGAAATATATGGGAGCCAGTTATATAGACGCTTGTAGGAGGGAGTTTTTGAATCTTACTCAACGGGATCGATCAATGGCCGAGTTCTTAAGATTTAACCGTTATGTGCGAGGTACTGTGGCATCAGAGTATAAGAGGTGTATCCGCTTTGAGGATGGCCTCAGAGATAATTTGAGAGTTCTGATAGCTTTGTAGAGGGAGTGAGATTTTTCTGGCCTGATTGAGAAGGCGAAGATTGCAGAGGAGGTTTAGCATGCTGAGTGCCAAAACAGAGATAGAGAGAGGGGTAAGAACAAGAGGGATTCGGAGCCCTCGAGTTCTGTACAGAGGCCTAAGAAAAAAGGCTAGATTTGATGGGCCAGTTAGAGCTGGGCCCCCTGTTGCTTCTACTGGATTACAGCTATGTGGAGGTTGTGGTAGACGCCATCAGGGCGAGTGTAGGAGGATGACTGGGGCGTGTCTAAGGTGTGGATCATTGGATCACCGTATTAGGGAGTGTCTGTTGAGAGCCGATTAGATGCAAGCTCAAGGTACTGGTACTACACAGCCGCAGAGGGCAGCACAGTAGCCACCGAGAGGCCGTGGTCAGGCTAGGGGTGGTAATGGTATGGGCCGTGGATAGAGAGCACTGAGCAGAGGTGCTGGACAGACTAAGGTAAGGCATCTTGTTTCAGTTTATGCTGCACGTCGTCGAGAGGACAGAGATACTTTTGACGTCATCATCGGTACATTTCTAATTCTTAATGTACCATATCTTGCATTGATGGACATAGGTTCTACCCACTCATACATAGTTAGTAACATATCTGAAAACTTGGGAATTTTAGTTGAGAGCACTACAAGTGATGTTACTGTACTGAGTCCGTTAGGGCAGTCTATAAGGGTTAATAAGCTATTCAGAGATGTACTATTAGAGGTTCAAGGGGTGATCTTCTTGGCTGACTTAATGGAGCTTCCATTTGGGGAGTTTGATCTGATTCTAGGGATGGACTGGTTGGTCAAACACCTTTTTAGTTTGAACTGTGCAACTAAGAGGGTCATCTTGAGAACTGAGGAGAATGATAAGGTAGTCGTGATTGGAGAAAGCTGGAACTACTTATCTAACGTGATCTCTACACTGGTAACTGAGAAACTAGTTCGCAATTGATAAGCCATACTTGGCCTACATAAGTGTTTTCGTTTTTGAGGACTCTATTGTAAAGAATATCCACACTGTAAGGGATTTTTCAGACGTCTTCCCTGAGGAGCTACCAGGTTTACCTCCGAATCAGAAAGTAGAGTTTGGGATTGAGCTTCTTTTTGGGTACAGCTCTTGTGTCCATCACTCCCTATTGAATGGCACCGAAGGAGCTTACGGAGCTTAAGGCTTAGATTTAGGAGTTGTTGGATCGTGGGTTTATCCGTCCTAGTGTGTCTTCGTGGAGAGCACCGGTACTGTTTGTTAAGAAGAAAGATGGATCTATGAGGATGTGTATTGACTAACTGAATAAGGTGACCATCAAGAATAAGTATTCATTACCAAGGATCGATGACCTATTTGACCAGTTTCGAGGAGTTTCGGTATTTTCTAAGATCGATCTCCGGTCTGGGTACCACCAGTTGAGGGTTAAAGAGGCTGACATATATAAGATGGCATTTAGGACTCGTAATGGTCACTACGAGTTCCTAGTGATGCCATTTGGACTGACTACTGCATCGGTAGCTTTCATAGATTTGATGAACTGAGTATTTCAGCCCTATCTGGACCTGTTTGTGGTAGTGTTCATAAATGATATATTGGTTTATTCGAGGACTGAGGAGGAGTATGACAAGCACCTTAGGATTGTTCTTCAGATTTTGAGGAAAAATTAGCTCTATACTATGTTCAGCAAGTGTGAGTTCTGGTTACGTGAAGTAACTTTTTTGGGTTATATGGTTTTTGCTGAGGGGATTCGAGTGGATCCTTAGAAGATTAAGACTATATTAGATTGGAAGCAGCCTAAAAATGTGTCTGAGATCCGCAGCTTTCTAGGACTGGCAGGTTATTACCGACAGTTTGTGGAAAGTTTCTCACTGATTGCAACACCCTTAACTAAGCTGCTATGTAAGGGTGTATTGTTTGTCTAGACTGATGCGCAGTAAAGGAGCTTCGAGAAGCTCAAGATCGTACTGACTGAGGCTCTTCTTCTGATACAGCTAGAATCTGGAAATGAGTTTGTAATGTACAGTGATGCATCGCTTGTTAGTTTAGGTTGCGTGCTAATGTAAGATAGTAAGGTTGTGGCATATGCGTCTCGTTAGCTTAAGATGCATGAGGCTAATTATCCGAGCATAAGGCTAAATATCAGACGCATGATTTGGAGTTGGCCGCCGTATTCTTTGCCTTGAAAATTTGGAGGCACTGTCTATACTGCGAGAAGTGCATTGTCTATACTGATCACAAAAGCCTTAAGTACCTCCTAACTCAGAGGTAGTTGAATCTTAGGCAGCGTAGATGGATTAAGCTACATAAGGATTATGACTATACCATTGAGTACCATCCTAGCAAGGCCAATATGTTGGCCAATGCATTGAGCCGTAGGGCTGTGACCGATCTAAGAGCGATGTTCGCTCTACTTAGCTTGCTCAACAATGGGAGTTTGTTAGTCGAGTTGCAAGTCAAACCGACTTGGATCGAGCAGATTAAGGGTAAACAGCTGGAGGATGATTTTTTGGGTCTTTGGTTCCGACAGATTGAGAGTGGTAGTACTACGAACTTCAGGGTGAACTCTGAGGGTGTGTTGTGTTTTTGGGGCCAGATATGTGTGCCGAATGATTCTGATTTAAGACAGTCTATACTTAGATAGGTGCATAGTAGCCCTTATGTTATGCACCCTGGTGGGAATGAGATGTACTGAGATCTTCGAGAGTTGTATTGGTGGCCAGGATTGAAGCGAGAGGTTATTGATTTTGTGGCTAGATGTCTGACATGCCAGTCGGTTAAGGCTGAGAATCAGCTGCCTTCGGGTTTGCTGTAGTCGATTAAAATTCCATTATAGAAATAGGAGCAGCAATGATGGATTTCATTAGTGGGTTGCCTTTAACACCCACTAAGAAGGATTCAATATGGGTCATCGTAGATAGATTGACCAAGTCTGTACACTTCATACCGGCTATGGCAGATTATTCTCTGCAGAAGCTGGTGAAGCTTTATATTTTTGACATAGTGAGACTGCATGGGGTACCGATTTCGATTATCTCTAATAGGAATCCTCGCTTCACGTTTCAATTTTGGAAAAAGTTACATGAGGCTTTGGGTTTAGTATTGGAATTCAGCTCTACGTTCTATCCTCAGACCGATGGTCAGTCTAAGAGGGTGATTCAGATACTGGAGGATATGTTGAGAAGTTGTGTTATTGATTTCTGAGGCAGTTGGGAGGATTATCTACCACTAGTGGAGTTTGCTTATAATAACAGCTTCCAATCTAACATTCAGATGGCACCTTACGAGGCACTGTATGGCCTTAAGTGTCATACTCTTTCGTGTTGGACTGAGTTGGGCAAGCGTTGAGTCTTGGGTCCTGAGTTGGTCTCTGAGACTGAGGATAAGGTTCGACTAATTAGGGATTGTCTGAAGGCGGCTTCTGATAGAAAAAAATCTTATTCAGATCTGAAGAGATACGAAATTGAGTATTCTATGGGATACTTTGTATTCCTCAAGGTCTCGCCATTAAAAAAGATTTTGAGCTTCGGTCGTAAAGGCAAGCTGAACCCTAGGTTTATTGAGCAGTACCGGATTCTGAAGCGTGTGGTACCGGTCATTTATCAGTTGGAGTTACCTCCAAATGGACCATATTTGTGACGTATTCCACGTCTCGATATTGAGGCGTTACTACTTTAATTCTACTCACATTGTCCCTATAGAGGAGATTAAGGTTAGGCCAGACTTGAACTTCGAGGAAGAGTCGGTTCAGATTCTGGACCATGATGTAAAGGTTCTTCGGAGGAAGTCCATCCCATTAGTGAAGGTGCTGAGGTGGAACCATAGTACTGAGGAGGCCACGTAGGAGCCTGAGGATGCGATGCATCAGCAATATCCTCATCTGTTCTGATCAGTTAAATTTATAGGCCGAAATTTTCTTTTAAGGGGGTAGAGTTGTAACGCCCCAGAATTTTTGTTTTTGTTCTTACTAATGTGTGACACAAATCTGTATCTACTTCAGTGGTTAAGTGTTCTGGGTGTGTGTGTGAGGTCCTAAGTTCAAACCCTGCCTTTGGCAAAGTTTGGTATTTTTCTGACTTAAGCCTTGTGCTAGTCCAGCAGGCTCATATTTAATTACTTGTAATTTCATATCAGAATAGGCCTGCTGGTCTGGTGGTTAATGTAATATTCTGAATTAGGGCTTAATCGGAATAGTGGTTTCGTGACCACAAATCCGAGATAGAAATAATTATTTTATAATTATTTTGATGAATATGATATGATTGCATAATTGTGTGAAAATTTCGTGATGAAATTCTATGCCTAAAGTGCTTAAATTAAAAGTAGGGACTAAATCGAATAAGTTGCAAAATTTGCATTCTAGAAGTTTTTAGTATGAAATTGCATTGAAATATTAATTAGGAGGTCTTAAATAACAATTTGACCAATTTCTAAGTCTATGGACAAAAATTGGACATGGATGGAATTTCTGGAAAGTTTAGTAGTAAGGGCATTTTGGTCATTTAGTTATTAAAATGAATTAAAAACAAAATTAAAAGCCAATTTTTGTCCATCTTCTTCATTAGGCCAAAATTTCAAGGGTTCTCCATAGTTAGGGTTTGTTTCAAGCTTCCAAGCTCCATAGTAAGTGATTCCAAGCCCGTTTTAATGTTCTTTACGTTTTTGGAATCCGGTAGCTCGATTAAGCTTATGTTAGCAATAATTCAACCTAGGGTTTATATTTGGAAAAATACCCATAGGTGAAATTTGTGTATTTTGATGTTTTATGATAGAATATGGGGTTTTAAATTATGTTAGACAACTTGTGCTACTCGGTTTTGAGTGAAAACGAGTAAAAGGGCTTAATCGGCAAAAATACCTAATAGTCACAAGTATATGTTAGAGTAAGAATTTGATGTTGCCATAGAAGGAAAATGATCAGCATGTTATAAAACATAAGAATAAGGAATAAAGTTTAATTCCCGAGCCTAGGGGCAAAAGTGTAATTATGCAAAAGTTTTGGGGCAAAAGTGTAATTTTTCCAAAGTTCGTATTAAATGCTGTTTTGATGAATGTATGTATTAAATAAGATTAATTTGGCATTATAGATCAAGAGAAACGAGATTCAAGTCGCGATCGAGGAAAAGAAAAGATTGTGGACTAAAATGCAAAATCTTTATATTTTGGTACCAAGGTGAGTTCATGTGTAAATAATGTAGCATAATTGTTATTTTTATGTTATTGATGTTAATTATATGATACGCTGATTTTTAATCGTGAAATATTATGCTTTGTGGTTAATGTTGAGTAATATGCAAATTATGTTTACTATTTGATAAATATGAATTGTGACCGAGTATCGGTTCCGATATTCCATGGAAGACGACAAATGTGAGATCGAGGGAAAAAGCCCGTTTGAACCTTAGAAATAGATTAGGATACAAGCGACATGTCACTAGGATGGTTGAGCATCCGAACTCGTTGAGTTGAGTCCGAGTTCACTTATGGATGCGAATGTCCGAACTCGTTGAGTTGAGTCCGAGTTCGTGAAATGTAACTAGGCATCCGAACTCGTTGACTTGAGTCCGAGTTCACTTATGGATGCGAACGCCCGAGCTCGTTGAGTTGAGTCTGAGTTCACTTTGGGGCGGGTTACATGATTTCTTGATTACATATGAGGCACTTATGTGCAAATTATCCGTGTATCCGAGTTGTATTCCGATGTGTTCAACGGGTGAAATTTCTAGTGAAATGGAAGAACACTTAAGGTGCAAGCGACGTTTTGGTAAGTGTTGTGAAATGGACACTTTGGACAGGTATGTTCTTAACCCTCGGGTTGAAAATAGATACAACAACGATAAGGTGGTAAGATGATGAATGATGTTTAGAAATGTGATATATGTTTTGGTGATACCATGCTAAAGTTGTTTGGTATATTTGTATTGTTATGTTACTTGTTATTTACATATGAACTTACTAAGCATTTATGCTTACTCCCTCCTCTTTATTTATTGTAGTTTTGAACAAGCCAGCTCGGGAATAAGGACGGGTCGAAGGTTCGATCACACTATCTAAAGGACTTTCATCTGGGTAAATGGTTTGTAAAACTTAAGTATGGCATGTATAGCAATATACTTATTTTGTGTAAATAATTTTATGATATAGCCATGATTGGTTGAGAAAATGTTTGATATTGATAAATCATGGTGATGGTTAAATTTAGATCATGTTTGATATCATGGAAGTTTAATAGGTTATCTAGTTCATAACAACTCATGAAAAGATGAAACTTGCCTTAAAATAGAATATTGCTGCAGCAATGACATGAATTTGAAAAATCACTAAAAATAGTATAAATAGAATTAAATGATGAACAAGTTATGAAATTGAAGCTTAATGAGTCTATTTTCATATGAATAAAAAAAACAGGCATAAAAAGTATACTTTATGAGATATTTGAAACCTTGTGAAACAGGGCCAGAGTGATTTCTGGATCCTCTATTCTGACTTTAAAAATTCATAATAATTTTTAAAAAAATAATTAGAAGTCATTATTTATATGTACAGATTCCTTATTGAGTTTAGTTTTAAGAGAAACAAACCTCGTAGTCATTGAAATTCTGTATAGAGAGATATCTGATTCGTAATACAAAGATGTCAGAGCAGTCAAACCCTGAAATAGGGGAGACTTTAACTAATAAAATGTACTAATTGGCCCAACCAAAAATTCTAGAAAAAAATTATTAAATATATATATGAGTCTATATTTAGGGAAAATTTACGGATCTTGATTTCGAGTTTCGTAACTCGAGATATGATTTTTCTTGTAACTGTGATGCGGGTAGCTAGAAAGCTGTGAATGTAGAAACAAATGATTTAAAGTTCTTAATTTGATAAATTATGTTCGATAACTCCTCAAGCTCGACTCCAGCGACGGTTTCGGGCGTGGGGACGTTACAGTTAAATAGAGTGTTAGCTTGCTGAAAGTCTTGTGTTCGAATCCTTGGGATGTCAATATTTTTGTTCGGTTCTGGTAGAGAGTTGTGCCGAAGTTAGATTCTGAATAGTAGAGAGTTTGCTGGAGAAAAATAAGGGGAATTGGGATAGGGAGTTATCAGAAGTTTTCTTTTGATTATCTTTTTGTAAAATTTCGGCAATCTTTTCCCCTCTCAAACTTCTGACGTCGTTTTGCTGTCTTTTTATCTCTGATTTTTCGCGGCTTCTGGTTGGGTCGTTCGGTGAATCATCGTTATTGTATGGATATATATTGAGGATGATGATAGTATGCATGTATAAATTTACTAATTATACGTACTAATATCATGAGATAGCATGTCATGTGTTGTATGTTGCATTGCATGGGGTTGGGTTGATTTTATTTAGAGGAAGTGTACTGAAAGGCTCTTAAGCCTAATATACTGGCAGCTCAGCTGCAAACTACTATTTTGTGCCACATTCGGCTCTACTTGGAGTGTAGGGATGGATGGGTTGATTTAATCCCCACATGGAGTGTAGGGTTGGACAGAGATGATATGTAGAGGTTGGTTGGGTAAGACTTTGTTACTGAATACTGTATATCTGTTACTGATACTACGATGGGCTAAGGCCCTTGTGCATACTGATACTAATATTGAAAGGGGCTGAGGCCCAAGACTGTTTTTGACTGTGCATTGTGCTTACTGTTGTTTGTTTTCTGTGGGATTACACACTGAGTTTATGTAAACTCACCCCTCTCTGTTTAATGTGCACAGGTAGTCCCCAGACCTAAACAAATCAGGCAGCGGAAGAATCGACAGTGACCACAGTTTTTGGACTTTTACGATTTATAATTTATGATTTATGGTTTTAGTTACTATGGTTTATTTGTATGTAATTTGGATACTTTTTAGGACTTTTGCTTAAATTTGGTTTTTATTTATTTTTATGGATTTATAACTGCTAGACGTAGGAAAACTTAGTTTCGAAAAGGCAAATTTTTCTCTAAACACACGATTTACTTAAAACAGTTTTAAAAGCTTTCGCAATGAATTATATTTAAAACAATCGATAAAACAAGTAAGGATTTTGGAATTAATAAGAGATAAAAAATGTAATTAAACGGAAATGAATTTATCTTAGAAACTTAGTTTTCAAACACCCTATCATGTAACATTGTCAGATTCGGCCATAATGTCTGGGCTGGGTTTGGGGTGTTATACAATCTATGTGAAATTCATATTAGAGGAGTTGAAAAACATGTTGATAACATTGCAATTAGTTGATAGGTCCTTAGTATGCCCAGAAGGTTTACTTGAAAATGTGTTAGTTAAAATGAAGAATGTTGGATTTGGTGCCCTGAGTGCAGTATTTTCGTCTATCTATACTTGTAATTTTTTTCGAACAGATTGGCTAATAAAACAAATTCATTGGTTACATTAATATACTTTGTATAACTTTTCTCATATGATTTTTGCATGCAAAGCAAAATAGAAGCAAATGTTTCTCATTGGTTGTCTAATGTTTAAACTGATACTAAGCTATATTATGTGGTCGAATCATAGTACGGAAAGAGAACTTGTATTGATAGAAAAACCTAAACATATCCTTAGTCTAATTGGAAATGAGCAAACCGATTGAAAGACTAATATGTCGTTTATTAAATACAATTGGAGAGATGCTGGGCATTGGAGCAGATGACTACTAGAAGATAGAGACATAGATGTGACTGATAGTACATCGAATAAACCTAAGAAGAATAGATCCCGAATCCATTTATGGATTTATTCACTTGTGATGCTCATAGTGTAGCATATCTAAATCTTGAGTGGATGACGAACTATAAATGCTTGACTCGTACACTTTGATGTAAGTAAAAGCTTGAGTTTGAATCAATAGGGAATTGAAAGCTGGTGCGTTGGGTTTATGACTTCTATAGTATGTAGCGTCATTCAAAACAATGGAATTCATAGCCTGACAAATGGGTAAATGATATCCTCTCATTTGCATTACATGGTTGATGAAAAATAAACGTGACCATAGGTCATCTACCTTTGTGATGGATGACTTGATCATTATTTGATAGTAATTTACTTTTCATTAAAGAAGATGTAATGGTTACCATGAGATAAAAATAAGATCATATTGAGAGAACAAATATTATTCCAAAAAGATTAAAGATGTCCTATGAGGGTAACACACTTATGAAAAGATAACACTAAGTTGTTGCTTTTGTAATGGTATGTCATTAGGGAGAGCTCAGACACGATATTATAGTGGAATTATTTTGTGACTAAATGGGTTTATAATTAATAGGCAAAAAGCCAGAACTTAATTATAAATCATTTGAGCCCTAATTACATATGTCCAAGTAGTCCCTCCGCTAGCTTGTTGAAACCAGAAATGAAGTGTGTTGAATTAAAATGAATAGAATGAATAGAAATAGGGAAATGAGAAATATTAAAAAATTATTATGATTTTTTCTTAAATGGAGAAATGAAATCATTTGGAAATAAATGTGGTTTTCTTAAAATGGAAATGAAAATGAGAAATGATTCATTTGCAAATGTAGATGAATTAATTAAAATGACTAGGAGAATAAGTTTATGTTTTTGAGCTATCTAAAAGCCCGAAAATGAAAATAAATTATTTGATCATAGTGAACAAGTTGAATTGTGAAATATTAAATATATTTTCTCAAAATTTTACCAAGGTTAAAATCATCATAATTTTACAAGGGTCAAATTGATATGAGAAAATTATTTAATATAAAATATTGAAGTTTATTTTTGGAAATAGAAAAACAAAATCTGGTTGGATCTAGTTACAAATTAATAGGTCAAAAAGTCCGAAAAGTAATCGTAATTTGATTCATTGTAAGAGAGGCCCAAAATCCCTCTTGGTATGTGAAGGGGGTAGCAACCCTAGTAGGAATACCAGGGGATGTTGTCCACCTTACTCCTACTTTAAGTAGGAAGTTATTTTTCTAGTTGAAATAATTATTTACAATTCAACAAGGGTTCTACTTTCTCTTCCTATAAATAGATGACACTGGTAGAGCTATTTATAGAACTTATTCTCAACTATTAAACATATTTTTCTGGAAAAACAATTTTACCAGTTTATATTTAGAAGAGAGAATTTTTGTTTTCACCCCAAAAGAAAATATAACTTTTTCTAGTTTTTTCTTTTGATTCAATTGGTTCGAGTCTACACTCGAAGTAGTTCGTGGTACGAAAATAGGGAGAAGACTATTTGGTTGAAAGCCAGAAAACATTAAGATTTGTTTATCCGAAAACATGGGTACGATTTCGGTTTAGGGTTTATTGCTATAAATATCACAAATCAGGTCGGTTTTCAAAATTTTAATTTTCCACTATGCTAGAAAATTATTTTTAAATCGAAGTTTTTCCAATAATTGGTATCAAAGCTACCATTGTGCTATGTTTATAGAGTAAACCGAGTTCGAAATTCTCTCTTTTCTTCATGTTTGATGATATTTGAAAAAGGTGTGACATTCTCGTAATTGTATGCATGTTTAGGGGAATGTATACTAATGAATATATGTTATTATTATTTTTATTATGGATGATAAAGTAATGTTGTCAAATTTGTAATTCATAGAAATTTAATTGTAATATATTAATTTATCGGACATGTATATTATAGATTGTGAACTATCATCTCCACACAAGGTTTTATTTTATTTTTTATTTAGAATAAAGTATTTTTGTCAAAAACGAACATTGGAATTTTGTAACCTAATTTTTCCCTGCGAAATCCAAAAAATTAAAATGCATCCAAATCGATCGAGACAACACAAATTTGACCCAAACGAACCGAGAAGTGTTTGATGTTGGTTCGGCGATGGTGGCCGACCGTGATGACAACACGGAAATGGTGGTGGAAAGACAGCGATGATAGAAATGTGAACCGATACCGTAATAGAAGTCCGTGGTGACAAAAATGAAGACCCAAAGTATGCTTTGGGGTAAATTTTGTAATTTTTGCAATTTTATTTTTCTAAGATGGAATAATGAAAACTTTGGCTGATTAGAGTAATTTAATTTTACACTTTTAATTTTATGAGATAAACATGATGATAATTATATGACTACAAATGTATGCTCCTGCATATATGAGATAAGTATGCCATATAGGTTAGAGAGAATGTCAAATGTACTTGTCATGCATATATTGATTATTCATGATTAAAACCAGAAATTAAAAACCTTATATGTTTTTAAAATATCGAGTGGGAGAATGTCCCTAAACAAGACCTACGACCACCATCAATGGTCTCTTGTGATGGCATGACAATTTAACTATCCCATGGAAAGATTGTCATGTAGACCTCACTGGGGGTATTTCATGAAAGTAAGTAGAGCTCTCTTCTATTCGTATGATAATTGGACCAACCCTTGTGGTAGGTATTATCATATGTTATAGCAAGTAGTTATGTCTTCAAAGAGGACAACTAATCACAACATGCTACTCGGTGAGATTGTCCCACGATGACTCTTTTGTTGTGCATGATGCAATAGGTGTTGAGTTGATGGTTATACATTTAAGATCTTCTAGCTAGGTAACTCCCCATAAAGTTCTACTTAAGTTAAAATGATGGAAAAATGTTACACGATTATTAGTACATACGAATGTCTAAGGAATTAGGTTCGTGTACTAATTAGATGTAAATCATGTTGGATTTGGTTCCTTGAATGTAGTATTTTTATCTAAGTACACTTGTAATTTTTTCGAACAGGTTGATTAATAAAATTATTCATGAATTACATTAATACCTTTTACATTTTCCTCACATGGTTTTTGCATGCAAAGTAAAATGGAAGCAGACATTGATTGGGTAATGTTTAACTAATACTAAGTAGTATTACATGGTTGGTTCATAGTATAGAAAGAAAACTTGTATTAGTAGACAAACCTAAACATGTCCTTAGTCTAATTGAAAATGAGCAAACTAATTGAAAGAGACTCCCAAAAGATAAAGACATAGATGTGACTAACTGGATTGACTATACATTGGACAGGACCCATGAAGAATAAATCTTGAATCCATTTATGGATTTCTTCACTTGTGACATTCATAGTGTGGCATACCTAAATCCTGAGTGGATGACGGATTATGTATACGTGACTCGTACACTTTGATATAAGTAAAAGTCTGAGTTCAAATAGATAAGGAATCGAAAGCTAGTGCATTGGGTGTACGACTTCTGTAGTCTGTAGAGTCATTCACAACAATGGAATTCATAGCCCAAAACATGGGTAAATAATAACCTCTCATTGACATTACATGGTTGATGAAAAATAAACATGGCCATGGGTCGTCCATCTTTGTGATGGATGACTTGATCACTATTTGATAATGATTGACTTTCCATGAAGGAATATGTAATAGTTACCATGAGATAAAATAGGATCATATTGGAATAACAAATATTATCTCAAAGAGATCAAGGATATCCTATGAAGGTAACACACTTATGACAAGGTCATTGGACGAGCACTAGGTAGTTGCTTTAGTAATGGTATGTTGCTGGGGAGAGCTCAATCACGATACTATAGTGGAATGACTTTGGCACTAAATAAGTTTATAATTAATAGGTGAAAAGTCAGAACTTAAATATAAATCATTTGAGTCTCAACTACATATGTCTAATCGGTCCCTCTGCTAGCTCATTGAAAATAGAAATGAATTTCATGTTTGAATAGAAAAAAAATAGAATGAATGGAAAAAGAGAAATGGGAAACACTTAGGAATGATTATGGTTTTCTCCGAAATGGAGAAATGAAATCATTTGAAAGTGAATGTAGGTTTCCAAAAAATGGAAATGGAAATGAAAATGAAGATAGACACTTGCAAAAAGAATAAGTTTATGTTTTTGGACTGTTTTGAAGCCCAAAAATGAAAAATAAATCATTCATTCATAGTGAACATGTTGAGTTGTGACATATTGAACAAATTTTCTCGAAATTTTACTAGGGTTAAAATTGTCAAAATTCTATCGGGGGTAAAATTATCAAAAAATTATTGGGGTAAAATCGGGATGAAAAAATTATTTAATATGTAAGTATTAAAGTTTATTTTGGGAAATACAGAAATTGAATTAGGTTGTATCATATTACAAAGTACTGAGTCAAAAAGGCCTCAGGAAGTACTCGTAATTGGACCCGATGTGAGAAAAACCCAAAATCCCTCAAAGAAGGGGAGGAAACCCTAATAGAAATACAAGGGTGAGACTTACCCTTCTCCTACTCTAAGTAGGATGTTGTTTTTCTATTTAAAATAAATCTCTACAACTCTACAAGGGTTTTACCTTCTCTTCCTATAAATAGATGGCAATGGTAGAGCTATTTACACAACTTTTGAAAGATTGTTATTCTACCAGAAAATATAAAGAATTTATTCTCAGCTTATAAACATATTTTTTAGAAAAAAAATTTACCGATTTTTATTAAAGAAAGAGAATTTTTGTTTTTACCCCAAAAGGAAAACTTTTTCTAGTTTTGTGTTTTGATTCAATTAGTTCGAGCCCAAACTTGAAGTAGTTCGTTGTACAAGAATAGTGAAGAAGATCGTTTGTTGAAAGCCAAAAAACATCAAGGATCTATTTAGCCAAAAACACATGTACGAATTCAGTTAAGGTTTTCAATTGGTTCGAGCCCACACTCGAAGCAGTTCGTTGTGCTAGAAAATCATTTTCAAACTGAGTTCTTTATCCAAAAAAATCCATAGTCTTACTAGTTGATCATGATCACCCCATAGTGGCTTGATTTAATGGGTTTAGGAATTATCGTTGCAACAATTTACAAATATTTTCAAGGTTTAACGTAAGACGCATATCTCATCTTAATGCATATCGTAATGTTGCAAAACTTTTTCAAACATTTTCTTAATACAAAGATATTAAAATATGAAATTTTTATTTTTATTTCGAAAATGACACAAATTCCCTTATTGAACATACTCACTGAAAACAAATTGAACAAAAATAACTATTAGGAATAGAAAAGGAACCTGATAATTGTCTTGAGCTGTAAGAAACTTAACATAGTTCTTGATAATAAGTGTCCTCCAATCACTTAAGTTGAGGCTAGGAAATGTTGGGAGGAGTCTGAAGAGATAGATCCTTGCTATATGATGGCAATGATGACCAGCACCTTATATAAGGAATAGGAGAGTTGTAAGAATACTAAAACAATTTAGATAAGCTAGAAGACATGTTTGGAGGCAAAAGGTATGGAACCCTTTATGTAGGCACTTCGTTAATAGAGGATTTTTAATAGACCACTGAGTTATTGATTCAGGAGCCGCCAATCATGTTTGTGTTTCTCAACAGGTGTAAAGATCTTAGGGATAAGAATCTATCATTGCGGATCGGAAACAGGACAACTGTGTCACTAAAGTAGAGGGAGATGTACATATTTATTTTGATAACTTTAGGAAGATTATTTTGAAAGATGTTTTCTATGTACCAAATTCCAAAAGAAACTTAATTCTAGTTGCATGTTTATATAAATACGACTTGACCGTGACTTTTAATAATGGAAATGCAATATTTAGAAATCAAAATCTTATCTATAATGGATGGATGTCAAATAATCTTTATTTTATCAAACCAAATATGTACACACTGCTTGAGACTGAAATATCTAATAAGAAACTTAAGACATCTTACTCTAATGAGGCATGCCTTTAGCATTTGAGACTTGGTCATATTAACCAAGAAAGAATCACTAGACTTGTGAAAGATGACATCTTAAGTTCGCTTAATGAAGTTGATCTTCCATAATGTGAATATTGCTTGAAAGGTAAGATGACCAAGCGATATTTTAAATGCAAAAGGAATGAAGGTTGTGAAACCCTTAGAACTTGTGCACACTAACGTATGTGACCCCATGAGTGTTAGTGCAAGAGGTGGTTAAGAATATTATGTAACATTTATTTATGATTATTCCATATATGGGTATGTGTACCTTATGCACCACAAGAGTGAAACCTTTGATAAATTCAAGAGTTTCACGTGAAAGTGGAAAAACAACTAGGTTTACCCATAAAGGCACTTCGGTCTAATTGAGGTCGGGAATATTTATTAGATGAGTTCTTAGGGTACCTTATAAAGAATGAAATTCTATTCCAGTTAACCATGTTGGGCACTCCACAACAAAATGGTGTGGCAAAGAGAAGGAATCAAATGTTTTTAGACATGGTACATTTGATGTTAAGTTATTCGAAGCTGCCAATCTCTTTTTGGGGATATGCGGTACAAGCAACTTGCTATACTTTTAATGATGTGCCAACTAAGGCAACATCAAAAATTCCATATGAATAATGGCATGGCAGGAAACTGAATCATAATCATCTAAGAATTTGGGGATGTTCGACCCACATATTGGATAAAGATACGAGGAATTTGGATTCATAAACAGAATTGTGCATGTTTGTAGGATATCCAAAAAGAACAAAGGTGTTTTGTTTTATAACCCAAAAGAGCAAACTATAATAATACCAACTCATGCTACTTTTATTGCAGAAAGTTACATGAATGACTTCAAACCTTGAAGTAAAGAGGTACTTGAGGAACTTTTGGGAAATATACAAAATCCTATAGAAATGGTTCCAACACCAACTCTTAATAGTAGACTTGCAAATGATTAGCAGCATAGAGTGCTTCGTCGCAATGGGGGGTCTCTCATAGGCCTGCGTTCTTCGAATCTAGTAGAAGTGTTTTTAACATTGAGTTTGTTAAACAGGAAAATAATGACACACTCACATATGACGAAGTGATGCAGAGTGTTGATTCCAAGCTTTAGAGATAACTAAGAGAGCTGAGATGGATTCTATGGATTCCAACTCAATATGGGAACTTGTAGACTTACTGATTGGGATAAAACTCATAGGGTGTAAGTGGATCTATAAGAGGAAAAGAAATGCGAATAGAAAAGTGGAAACTTATAAGGCTAGACTTATAGCAAAAGGTTATAATCAGAAAAAAGGTATTGATTACAAAGAAACCTTCTCTCCAGTTACCATGCTCAAGTTAATCCGGATATTGTTATCCATTGAGGCAACTCTCGATTACGAGATCTGACAAATGGATGTCAAGATAGCATTTTTGAACGACTATCTTAAAGAGAGCATCTATATGATGCAACCCAAATGATATATAGCTAAAGGAAACAAGCATAAAGTTTGAAAACTACTTAGATCCATTTATGAACTTAAGCAACCATCCTGCTCATAGAATCAAAGATTTGATCAAGCGATCAAGAATTTTGGTTTTGAGAAAAATGTAGATGAACCTTGTGTTTATAAAAATTTAAAAGATGGAAAATGGATCTTTCTCGTTCTATATGTCAATAAGATTCTACTCATTGAGAATGATGTAGGGACATTATCATTGGTCGAACTGTGGTTAACCTAATAATTTAGCATGAAATACTTAGGAGAAGCTAATTTTGTTCTAGTTATTTGAATTTTAAGGGATCAAAGGAACAACTTGATAACACTATCTCAAGCTTCATACATAGACAAGATATTAGAGCATTATGCAATGATTGATTCAAATAAGGAAGTCAACTCTCTGTATTGGGATTTCATCTCTTTTTAGAGGATTATCTTATGACAACGAAAGAAAGATAGAACATGAGAAAAGTTTTTTATGTTTCGGCAGGAGGAAGTCTCATGTATGCTATGTTATGCACACGCCTAGATATCTATTTTGCAGTGGGGTTGGTAGGTAACTGCCTCTAGAAGTACCAATGTCAATCCTACATAAATGATGTGAAAAGTGGTATCTATAAGTATACAGTTAGGTTGTAATATAATTATAACAGAGTAGGTATGTACTACGAGGATCATACCTAAAGGAGGTGAGCACTAAATCAATTCTAGTCTAAACATAAATAGATCTAATTAGTACTTTAATCGAATAATAGTACAAAATTTTTTTTAAAAAAAGGAGTTTGATAAACTATACTAAAAATAATAAGAAAGGAAATAAAAGAAGAGTACATATATAAAAAAACGAGAAATCAAATAATCAAATATGTATCAAATCTAGGCATGGGTGATTAGCCCGCTTTGGTAATCATAATCAACTATCGTTTCAGGTTTTCTTGTTCAATCAACTAGTCAATACCCTATTAGGCTCTTTTGATTCTTCCACTAAAGTACTGAGTTGACAAGAGCTATTTATCTTTCGACCTCACAGTCCAGGTCGATTCTAGGTTAAGGTGTTCAGGGATAGGCCATACCAAATTTATGTTAATTCCCACCTTGATGACTTCCTAGGGTTGTCAGGCTTAGGGTTTAGATTCTTCCTTTCCTGAATAGCTGATCCATTAAGAAATCCCTACAAATCAATTTATTATTACTCCTTCCACTCGTTAATCCCCCACAAGAGGATTAGTTCCTCATGGATCTAATAAATGATATAAGCTTGATGGAAAGAATGAACATAAAGAACAATTCAAGAATAGAGTTTAAAATAAGCCTGATTTGTATTGAAATTAAGCACAGAATCCTTATAGAGTTTGACAGTAATTCTAAAATCTGACTTCTCCATAAAAGTAAATAACAAGAATAGAAATAAAATCTAAAACCTAAGAAAAGAAAAAAAAACTAAAAACTAAATCTAAAAAGAAAAATTATACAATCTGAAAAGTATCTTTAACATGTGCTACATGATCCTATTTATAGACTTTAGGGTGGTCATCGTCCTTAACCCTAGTTCAGTTGTCGTCTTTGTGACTAACATTTGATTGTGTAGACCAAAACGCCTCTGGCTCATATTTATGTTACTTGCAGAGGTAATGTCGTGACACACCAAGTCTTGTGTCGAGCATTGAGAGCAGTATGCTCAACTTCAGGGTGTCTTCAAGGTTATATCATGACATCCTTAGGGCATGTCACGACATTGAAGGTAGTATTGGAATTCTTCTATTATGCTCCCTATGTTGCGACATCAAATGCTCCGTGTTGCAACCTAGTGACCAATATTGAGTTAGTATGCATTCTAATGGTCTTAGGCACACTCACAAAGTATATTGGCTCACTCATAGGCCTCATTCGGCCTCTAAGGTCAATAAAAGACTCAAATTACACATTTTATTAAACTTAGCTAAACTTACAAAAATGTAATTAAAACTTAACTAAAATGCTTATGTTCAAGCTCCTAAAGTGTGAAAACTAAGTTAATCCGCTACACCGAATTATGACAGATCAGTAGGTTGATATCAGGCAAATCTAGGACCTAGACACTAGCAAATAGTTAAGCATATACTAAAGTATTTACAGAGAACAAGAGATTTCTATGCTTGTTTATTCCAGAATAGATGTTACTTCTGTTGGATATACTGATTCTTACTTCTAAAGTGCCACGATTCGAGAAAATCGACATCGGACTATGTTTTTGTCTTAGGTGACTGATCTTTCGTAATTCGGTGTAGCAGATTAAATAAGTTTTCGCATTTTAGGAGCTTGAACATAAAGCATTTTAGTTAAGTTTTAATTACATTTTCGTAAGTTTAGTTAAGTTTAATAAAGCATGTAATTTGAGTCTTTTATTGACATTAAGGACCGAATGAGGCCTAAAGGTGAGCTAATATACTTTTTGAGCGTGCAAGAGACCATTAGAAAGCGTGCTAACTCTATACTACTTGCTATATTGCAACACGAAGCATTGGATGTCGCAACATAGGAAGAAGAGTAGAAGAATTCCAAAACTACCTTCAATGTTGTGACACAACCTGAGGATGTTACGACATACCCTTGAAAACACCTTAAAGATGAGCATACTGCCCTCCATGTCGTGACACCGGACCTGGTGTGTCACGACATCACCTATTATGGGAAATAATTATGCATCAAGGGCGTTTTGATCTACACAATCAAATGCTAAACATGAGGACGATAGCTGACCTAGGGTTAATGACGAAGGCCATTGTAAAGTCTATAAATAGGCTCATTTAACACATGTGATGGACACCTTTTTATCTTATATGATTTTCTGTTTAATTTAGTCTTTAGTTTTTCTCTTTTCTTCGGGTTTAGATTTTATTTTTGTTCTTTTTATTTACTTTTTTAAGAAAATCAAATTTTGGAAATACCGTCAAACTTTGTGAGGATTCTGCGCTTAATTTTAATATAAATTAGGCTTCTTCTAAAATCTATTATCTTGAATTGCTCTTTACGTTTATTATCTTTATCAAGTTTATTTTGTTTATCAGATCCATGAGGAACTAATCCTCTTGTTGGGGATTAGCAAGTGGAGGTATGGTTAATTAACTATTTTGTAGGAGTTCTTAGCAGATTAGCTGTTCAGGAGAAGAAGAACATAAAACCCTAGGCCTGACAACCCTAGGAAGTCATTAAGGTAGGAATTAACCCAAATTTGGTATGACCTATCCATGAACATCTTAATCCAGAATCTGTCTTGATTGTAAGGTCGAGAGATAAATAGTTCTTGTCGACTCAATATGTTAGTGGAAGATCGGAAGATCCTACTGGAGTATTGACTAGTTGATTGAACAAGAAAACCCAAGACAACAATTGGTTAAGATTACTGAAGCGAGCTAATCACCCTTGCCCAGATTTGATACATTTTACTCTTTGATTTCTTGTGTTTATTTTTTTCCTTACTTTTTTTAGTATTATTTTCAGTATAGTATACCAAAACCTTTCTTTTGATTCTTCGTACTATAATCTAATTAAAATATTAATTAGATCTATGTATGTTTAGATTAGAATTAATTTGGTGCTTGCCTTCATTGGGTACAATCCTTAGAGTACTCACCTACTCTGTTGTAGCTATATTACAACCTGACCCATATACTTGTGGATACCATTGTTTATATCTTTTGTGCAGGATTTCTACTCTGGACATTTGTATATCTGGAGGTGGTCAAGTTGTTGGCCTCGTTGCCGAGAAGGCAATGTCACTATATTGATTTTAATTTTTTCCTATTAATAGAATAATTAGGAAATATTTAGACTATAGATATGATTTTAGTTAACATTACTAACATTTCTCTGCTTTTCTAGAAATATTCGTATACATTCTTGTCAAGGAATACCCGCAACAATAACCACATGAATTAGTTTGGCATAAACCATGGATAAATTTGATTACATGTAGTTGGATGAGTAAATAGATTATTATAACGACATTTATGAGGAAGGAGTCTATGAGGAATGGGAGATCCAGGAGAAGCAACAATTATTAATGCTTGAACTAAGTCAACTTCAATGAGGAAATTCAATCTCTATGCAAGAAGATGACACTAACATCAATACAAATTCAATGGTCATCAATACAAGAAAAGTTGAAAACCAAACAAAGAGAAGAACTCAACTGACCACACTTTTGAGGAAGGGAAACCCTCGAATAGCTAGCTAATCCTAAGTATGGAAGAGTACTCGGGCAAATTAGAAGAAATAACCTCATGAGAAATTATAGAACTAGTTAAGGAAATAGTGGTCAAACAAAATGATCAATCGGGATTTGGATTCACCTTCCCAACAACAATAGGTTCTATTGATGGGAACAAAGTACAAGGACTAGACAATATGGGTCTATCTCAACAATCGGAGACAATAATATTCGTTGTTAACCTAGCGAGAAAATACCCAAAATCTCGGAACCTTGAGAAAGAGAGCGAAGAAAACATGCAATTATGGGGGATATATTTAATTTGAATATCTTTTGTAAGATATTGATCTTTAACCAGACACTCTAAAAGTTTACCATTTTAGAGATTTTTCGAATGTTGACAAAAGTCGGAAAAATACACATTAACAAGATTTATGCTTACAAGGCTGGCATCAATCAAACAAAACTAATAGCAAGCATGGAACCAAGGCCAAAAGAACCACATATCATCCAATTACTCTAATAACCACCTAGTAAACTTATAACCTAATGTGTAGAAAAACCCGAAAACTTCTGGAACCAAAAATCAAGTTATGTGGTTCATAATGGCATTCTAATTGAGACATACAAGGTACCCTCCATAACACTATTTTTGTTAAATATATCATTTAAAAATGTTATGCAAAAGCAATCTCCAAATCTATTGTGGAATAAATACTATAAAAAAAAGGTCAGGGTGGTTGTGTTAATATTTGATTTTGAAAGTAACTAATAGCTACGATCTGTGGAAAGAAGTGTCAATGATAAGTGTAGGTTGAAAGGGTAAATCCAGATAGCGGGATAAATGGAGAAGAATAGAATGGCATGACGGGTGCTAGACTAATATGGATAGAAATGAAATACGAAGAATGCCCAAGTGCATATTAACCGAGCTAACAGATGAGCCCGGTAGCAAGACCTGATCTTTTGATATAATCTTAACTTATTGTACAATATTGTATATTTCACTGGCCGATTAATAAAAAAATTACAGGATAATCAACAACAAGCCTAATAAGCGTTTGGAGTAATCTGAAAATTGGAATATCTGGAAAAACAAGAGTTGGCATCGCAACCCAGCACCTCGTGTCACAACACCACATCTAGAACTAAAGAATCAAAGAAATCACTTCGACGTTACGACACGGAACAAAAACTACCCAAGTTTTCAAAATTTCAAATACGAAACCCCTATGTCGCAACATCGCTGTAAATTTTTATAGGGTTGACCCAACCTATCTGCACAAACCAACAACTTAATTCTTACCTTATCAGACTTTTAACCCTAAAAACCCTTAATTTTAACTCAAAAACACTTTTACTCAACTATTAAAACCACTTTAAACTACTAAAACCTCTTTACTATTCTCTACCTTTAAAACCTTTTTTTTTCAAATCCAAACCCTAAACTACTAATCCTCCATTGTGATTCGCAAGAGAAAAATTCATCGAAGCACCTAGAGGAGAAGTAGAAACGATTGCAAGGAGGACAATGTTAAATACATCTTTACTTGCTCTACTGTTCCATTGATTATTGATCATATTTCTTTAATTGTTTAAAATTTAAATATTAGAAAATGCCTTCTACAAGAAGTAAGAAACTTCGATCTAAGAAACTTCAGTAGTTTCAGACCCTGCAAAATTCGAGAATCCAAATGTCAAAAAAATACTTTCTCGAGTTACAGGGTATAACATTCATTCAAGAGCGAAGGTTCGAATCTTCTATGGTTTTGTGCAACAAAATTTGGACTTTAGTTAGGTACCATCATTGGGAATGATTCTATATCACTCCCAAGGAAACTGATTCTATATCACTCCCAAGGAAACCATAGTAATTTCAGTAGTACAAGAATTTTATGCTTCTTTTAGATACTAGGAAACAAGACAGACAAAATTGGGATACGGTAATGGTAAGAGGAGAAGAGGTGCCAATTACTCCTAGGGAGATTTGTGAGTTCTATGATATACCCTATTATAACAAAGACTTGATAACACTAATTTAAATAAATTTGAAGATATAGATATGGAGGATGTTATTAATTACTTAACTCAGGTAGATGTACATAGAGTTATAAGCCAGATACAAATTTATCATCTAACTTGAATCAAGAGATAATGTTCCCAATAGCAAAATTGTGGATGCAGTTTATAGGCACTAGAATTGCACCCGTATTAAATGTTTCTAACGTTAATAATTTTTGAGCTATTCTATTGTATGGCATTTTGTAGTGCAAGAAGATATGTTTGGGCAAATGGGGCGTTGTGCGCACAACCAAAAAGCTAAAATTTTCTTTCCCCATTTAGTGACAAAACTATGTCGAAAGGCAGAATTTTCAATAGGTGAAAATAAACAGTTCATGAAGCCAACAAGAAACATAATTGGAGAGTCGTTATATACGCAATATGTTGAGCTTTAAAGAAAATAGATCATGAACTAGAATCAGAGGAGGAAAAAAAATATGGATGTTCCTATTTCGATTAAACAAAAAGAGAAATCGAAAGCTCAAAGAGGAGCAAGCAAAAGTGTGGAGGAAAATTGTGATGAGATGATTAGGTAGATGCAAGAAATGGGCCTTGTACTCCAAGAATTTGCCCGAATGAACGGGTTAAGATCTCCAAATTACCCGCTAAGCATGTTCGGCCAAACACAGACACATTATGGGGTTGAAGATGAGGAGGCAACTTCAAAGAATGAGAGTAAACAAGACCTCTTAAGAGAAGAAGATGACTATGATGTGGCTTTCTAGCCTCAATATTCTACACCAAAAGGACTCGTCATCCAAAGCCCAACATGGCATATACCTTCGACGAGTGGGAGCTCTCACCAAAGATATGGCACGGGAAAAGGGAAAGCATCAATAGGAATGAGGCGTTCGCCTCATTTTAATAATTTAGATAAAGATTTAAACCAAAACTTATTTTTAGATTGTATTAATTTTTGAATGATTTTTAATTTTTAACTTGTTAGGAGCAGGAGTAATAGTAAACTACTATTTTTTTCTATTGAAAGAAAATGTCTATGTAGGAATCGCAAACGAAAGAAGTACAACAATTTTGAGCATTCAAAAAGCAAAGAATTAGGCACCCACCAATAGCTGACTGAATTACCACGATCAATCAGGTAACCTCTTTCCTTATCCTTAGAAGGGCTACACATTGAGGATAATGTGTTATCTAAAGTGTGGGGACTAACATAGAAAAATTTTCTTGAAAGTTTCATGCTTTTCTTTGATTTTTCTTATCATTTGTGTGCTTGAGCTTGTAGAAATACAAGTGATTATTTAGGAGCATGTACATAGGTTGATTTTATTTACAATAAATTTGACATGAGAATAGGTGGGTTTAAAATTTTGATGGTTAGACTATTAAGTTCTATATATTACATTGTAAATAGGTATTAAGCAATCAAATGTACCAAATGATATAGAGAATACAATGAAACTAGCATGCAAGTATGAATGATAAATTGTTGAAGCTGTGTTTATTTGGTTGACTAAATTTGTGAATATTGAGATACATAAGGATGACGTAAGGCATTTTTTAGTATACACCTAGAGCCAAAAATCTAACCCTATGTATTCATCTTTAGTACCTATTTTGAGCCATAAAACCCTACTTGGTGAACCTCTATACAAAACCCGAGCTAAAAATGATAATTTGTGCTTACCCTTTTCTTTGGTCTTAAACTGCATGATTATAAATGTTTGGTCGTACATATTGAGGGTTAAGTAGATACATTACGGTGGTTTTGTAAAAATAGAATGATGGGAAAGATTAGTAAAGTATAGTGATTATAGGTTAGCTTAAAAGTGCAAAACGAAAAAATTCAAAAAGAAAATTAAACGAGTAGAAAAAGTACGTGATAAATTAAAGTAACTGTGAGTAAGGTATTGTGAAAAAAAAGAAGAAAAAGTGACAAAGTAACAACTATAGAAAAACTCGGTCATTATTGCATAAAAACTTGTGAGCTAGTCATAGTTACTATATGATGCTGAGATTTCCTATAGGGAGACATAGGGAAGGTGAGAGAAGGAGAAATAAGGCGGTGAGTAGGAAAGGGCCACTAAGGGGGAGAATAGGGGACAATTTGATGTGCTAAACTATTTTCGTGTTTGAAACTATTTTATGCTTACTATTCTTGAAATCCAAACCTGTCTAAGCCTCAGAACATTACAAGCCGAAAAGCCTTATGTGACCTAGGTAGACTTATTCACACTTTGAAATCATACTAAATAATTGCACTTATGACTGTTTGTATTCTGCTAGGATAATTAAACTACTTGTATAATTTATTGATGGATTCCTTCATTTGAGACCCTTAATGCTTGTATGCTTTGTAATATACTGAACTTAGGTGTTTGATATAAAAAGTAGTAAGTCAACTATATATCATGCCAAGATTTTATGTGAATATGAAATGCTTATTCATGTGCTCTAAAGCTAACATTTGTACTATAGCTGCTCATGGGTCATCTTTTTATTTACTATTTTTGTTTGTTTTGCTTGAGGACAAGTAATGACTTAAGTGTGGGGGAGTTTGATCTGTTATAATTCGGTTTAGAAGATTAAACTAGTTTTCATATTTTAGGACCTTGAACATAAAACATTTTTGTTAATTATTAATTATATTTTTGTAAGTTTAGTTAAGTTTAATAAAGTATGTAATTTGAGTATTTTATTGACCTTAAGAGCCGAATAAGGCCTAAGGGTGAGCTAATATACTTTTTGAGTGTGCAGGAGACCATTAGAAGGCATGCTAACTTGATATTGGTTGTTATGTTGCAACACAGAGCATTGGATGTCACAACATAGGAAGTAGAGTAGAAGAAATCCAAGACTACCTTCAACGTCGTGACACAGCCTGAGAATGTCGCGACATACCATTGAAGACACCCTGAAGATGAGCATACTGCCCTTGATGTCACAACACAGGACCTGGTGTGTCGCGAGATCACCTCTGTACAAGAAATAATTACGAACCAGGAGGGTTTTGGTTCGCACAATTAAATGCTAAATATTAGGACGATAGCTGACTTAGGGTTAAGGACAACAGTCACTCTAAAGTCTATAAATAGGCCCATTTAACACATGTGATGGACACCTTTTTACCTTGTATGATTTTCTCTTTAGATTTTGTCTTTAGTTTTTCTCTTTTATTAGGGTTTAGATTTTATTTCCGTTCTTTTTTTTTTACTTTTGTGGGTAAATCAGATTTGGGAAATACTGTCAAACTTTGTGAGGATTCTGCGCTTAATTTTAATACAAATTAGACTTCTTCTAAACTCTATTCTCTTGAATTTCTCTTTATTTTTATTCTCTTTATCAAGCTTATATTTTTATCATATCCATGAGGAACTAATCCTTTTATGGGGGATTAGCGAGTGGAGATATGATTAATTAACTGTTTTGTGGGGGTTCTTAGCGGATCAACTATTCAGGAGAGGAAAAACCTAAAACCTAAGCTTGACAACCCTAGGAAGTCATTAAGGTGGGAATTAACCTAGATTTGGTATGGTCTATCCGTGAACACTTTAACCTTGAACCGGTCTAAACTGTAAGGTTGAGAGATAAATAGTTGGCTATGATTACTAAAGCAAGCTAATCACCTATGCCCAAATTTGATACATTTTACTCTTTGGCTTCTCGTGTTTTATTTCTTTCCTTACTTTCTTTTAGTATTATTTTTAGTATAGTTTACCAAAACCTTTCTTTTGATTCTTCATACTATAACCCAATTAAAGTATTAATTAGATCCATGTATGTTTAGATTAGAATTAATTTAGTACTCACTTCCCTTGGATACGATACTCGGAGTACTCACCTACTCCGTTGTAACTATATTCAACCTGACTCGTATGCTTGTGGATATCATCCTTTATATCTTTTTAGCAGGATTTATACTCTGGACGTTTGTAAGTTTAGAGGCGGTCAGCGACGACTCCATTGTGTGGAGAAGTTTAAAGTACACCTGTAATGCTGACCCACTATGGAGGTCGAATATGTGGCTACTTCTGAGGCTACCAAAAAAGCAATATTACTTTGAAAGTTCCTTACAAATCTTGAACTCATTCCTGGTATGGAAAAGCTATGGTACTATAATAGCGCGGATATAGCTAAAGCTCAAAAAAACCACATAAGAACAAAACACATTGATACAAAAGTATCATAAAGAAGATGGTAGTGTTTAACGAAATATTGGATCTAATCAAATATCGCATATGAAGACAAACCCCGGGGATTCATTTTACCAAGACTCTACTAGCTAAAAAGTTCTCTGGGAAACATATGAAGAGGCATAAGAATGTGAAACATAACTCATCTACTTCACTAGGGCAAATGGGAGATTGTTGGATTGGTGTCCTAAGTGTAGTATTTTTATTTCAATGTAAAATGTACACTTGTAATTTTTTTTCGTACTTATTTTCTAATAAAACAAATTCATTGATTACATTAATATACTTTGTATAATTTTCCTCGTATGATTTTAGCACGCAAACTAAAATAAAAGCAAATGTTGCTCATTGGTTGTCCAATGTTTAAATTGATACTAAGCGGTATTACGTGGCCAGATCATCGTAGGGAAAGATAACTTGTATTAGTAGACGAGCTTAAGCATATCTTTAGCTTAATAAAAAAATGAGAAAACCAATTGAAAGACTAATATTTTGTCTATCAGGAGAGATGTTTTGTCTTGGGCATTAAAGCAGATGACTCCCAAAAGATAAAGATATAGATGTCACTGACTAGACTAACAGTACATCAGGCTAGAACCAAGAAGAATAGATCTTGAAATTTTTTATGGATTTATTCACTTTTGACAGTCATAGTGTAACATACCTAAATCCTGAGTGGATGACAGACTATGTATGTGTGACTCGTACACTTTAATGTAAGTAAAAGCATGAGTTCGAATAGATAAAGGATCGAAAGTTGGTGTATGGGGTGTACGACTTTGGTAATATACAGCGTCATTCACAATAGTGGAATTCATAACCCGAGACATGGGTAAATAATATCTTCTCATTGACAGTGCATGGTTGATGTAATGTCCATCTTTATGATGGATGACTTGATCAGTATTTGATAGTGATTGACTTTTCATGGAGGAAGATGTAATGGTTACCATCAGATAAAATAATATAATATTGGGAGAACATATATTATCCCAAAGAGATCAAGTATATCCTATGAAGGTAATACACTTATGACAAGGTCATTGGACGAACACTGAATAGTTGCTTTCGTAATGGTATATCGTTAGGGAGAGCTTAATCACAATACTATAGTGGAATGACCTATTATTGTAGAAATAATTTTAGATTTAATCCATCCTCCATTGGATACGATCCTCTAAATACTTACCGATATTTCGTTGTAACACCTCTGTATTACACTCTACGCCTTTTATCTTGTTAGAAATTAGACTCAAGATTCAATAATAACGATAAATTGATGTAGATTATTTCTTTAATCCATAACAACAGATGACACTTTTTTCGCAAGACAAAATTTTTAATCTTCATATATTCGTATAAATTGAATTTATCATCTACCAACCCTTAATTCTAATAAAATAATCATATTTATTATCACTTGATATAAGATAAAATAAAATCTAATAAAGTTACCTATCAAATAAGATGATGATGGGAAATTTCATAACTTTCTCATTTTTCTCCTCAATAATTTTAAATAAATTATAATAAATTTATCAAAATAATTGTATTCCAAATCAAAAGGAGTTATTACGTACTTTAATCTTTTAAGTATAATGCCAACACCTTAACCTTCGTTTTTCTTATTCTTCTTTGGTGTTTTTTCTCCTTTTTTTTTTTTTGTCACTAAAATTTGTTTTCTCTCTCTCTCTCTCTTTTGGTGTTTAAGAAAACTATGATAGAGTTATTCCTTTCCTCTTTTCCTCTTTAGGGTTTTTTTTTTATTCTATTTGTTTGAGTAGATTAATGACTTGGATAAAAATATTTGTTTGCAATGAGTTTGTTTGGCTATCACGTAGAATTCTCTAAAAATTGGGACAGGGTGGGTTAAGAGTTTTTAACTTTAAAGGTTTCTTTTTGTTTTTTTTATACTTTTGGATTTTAAAATAATATTTTTAAATTTTAATTATAAATATTGAGAACTAAGAAATCATTTCACTTTTTTTATAATTGCCACATAATAACACTTGAAAAAGAAGGGTTATTTTTAATTTAATATAATTGGTTTAAATGATTATTTGTTTACGTGGAGCAAAGCAAGACTAATAATAATACTAAATTTTAAAGCAATAGCAAACTACTTAAAATAAAAGAGGAAGGTTGAGAATATATATTTAAATTTAAATAAAATTATCAAAATTAAAATCTTAATTAAAATCTCAATTTGAATTAATTGGTTTTGCAACAATAATTTTTTTATAATTGTATCACAAAGTTAAGTGTCAAAAGTTCAAAATTCCTTTTACTACCAAAAAAGAGTTTACCAACACATGTAGAGAGAAGCACAAAAAAAATTGTTAAAATTGTCACCCTTTAGCTACAATCAAACTTAAAAACTTATATAATTGTATTCAGGCCCTTTTTAAGGTAAACATCTCGCATCTAAATGGAAAATCCCAAGTTGACATCGTCAAAAGGACATAGTTTCAATGAATTGGAAAAGGGCTACCGAGACAATGGCGATGACCCGACACGTTAGAACAGGCAAAATGCACTCATATGCGGACTTTCTTCTACTTTAATCTCCACAATTCGGTTTATTTGTCTACATCATTACAAAGCATCAAACACCTAAAAAAGAACCTCAAATAACTCTATTAGAAACAAAGGAAAATAAAAACATAAAAACTAACACTAAAACATGCAAATTAGGAAATGAGAAAATAAAAATAAGAAAACATAGATGAAAGCTAAAAACTATAAAACATCAAAAAAAAAAAAACTTAAGAAATTAAGTGTGAGTTTAATGGGTGGTGCGATGCGTTTAGTTTACTTTTTGTCTCATGCTACAGTATCGTTATAGTCACCATCACCGTTGTTTTTTTACTGATTGCAGGTAAATGCACCTCTCATCTAAATTCACCTTAAGCAAAAAATAAGTAAACAATGATGAATATGAATCTCTCCGGAGGACTCATTATTTTGAAATTTATCTTACAACAATGTGAATGTATGATTAAATTTCTTGAAGATATTAACGATAAAAAAATAAATGTGATTGGTTACCCATGAATTAAAAAAAAAAATTGTGTACCACGTCAACAATCTCATAAGTATAAGTATGTTATAGAAGTTTATCAATAATGTTTTGGAGTCAAGGATATGGCCATCATCTAACTACTGTCACATCTTGCGGTTAATCATTGAGGGTGAAGTTCAGATTGAAGGCATACTATCTAAAAAAAGTGTTGTGAAGAAATTTGTTAAAATGATGATGATGAAAAATTGCACGTGTCAACATATTCAAATATAAAAAGTACAAGCTATAATTAAAAATACAAGAAACAATCTCCTACTTGATAATATATATTCTTAAAAATGAAATCACTTTGATGAATTGGACAAATAGATTAAGGCGGTTAACATCTTGCAAGTTGAAGAACCATTGTGATTTGGATTTTATTCATGAACTTAGTTTCATGCTCTAGCGAACAAGGATATGCCACTAGCAAAATAATAATAATAATAATAATAATAATAAAATAATAAATAAATGGTATAGATTCTCTTCAAGGCATGCTCTAGTGAACAAGGGCTTATGCTTGAATAAAAGTGCAATCATTGTCATGTTCTCGAGCCACATGATAGATAGAACGAGATAAATTTTCTACTCCAACGAATTGACATGGCAATATTTCAATCATTATTTTTTTTATTAAAACTTTTAATTGGGTTTGTTATTTTACTTTAGGCTTGTTTTGTTTGAAGCTTGTTTAGCCTAATCCATTAGGTTTAGGGGGGAAAACTTATTTGTTTTCTATTAAATAGGCATTACAAGATAATATCAACATAATTAATTGGTTAATGTCTTGATATTATTTATTTTACTTAAAAATTCAATAATCTTATTCTTCAAAACTTGTTCCTAGACTAGCCCGGAGTTATTTTCCATTAATTGTTCCTGGACTTTGCATCAATTATTTCTTGAAATTACTTTTATGTGATATTTGGAATTTTAGAGGAAAAAGAATGAAATGAAAAAATAGAAATAGAAAAGCCTTCTTGGGCCTATATGGTCTGATAGAAATTTTGTTCTAAAAGATAAAAAGTCCAGTTTCATTAGCTCTATACATTAATGGTTATAGGAGCCTACAATGGTAAAATTATTTGAAGACGCCCAAAGGCACTGCTGGGCTCTATTTTCTAGCTCCTATCAATAATACGATTATCAAATTTTGGCAAATGACTTTTTACTCTCTCCGCCGTAATTCCCTCGAATCTAGGGTTAGTATTGAAAAATTTTATTTAATTTTTTTAAAATTGAGTGTATTAAAATTTATGTCAAATCAAAAATTATTTAAATTAATAAAAACTAAACATATAAAATTAAAGTATTATTATAGTATAATTAATTTCATAGCACAAAAATTTGAAATTATATATATTTAAAAACACTTTCAAAGAAAAATAAGAGAAAAAAAATATATTTTACTATGATAAATTAGTAATTTCTTTGTTTAGATTCTCAAAATTATTGTTTTATATTTTAAAATTTTTAAACATTTTTATACATTTTAAATTTTTAGAATTTTTACTTTTCATATTTTATAAAAATTTAAAATTTTGGAATTTTTATAAATATTTTGAATATTTGAAAATTATTTTGAATTATTTTGGTTGCTTTTGTTGAGAGAGACCAATTTGCTCATTTTCAAAATTAACAAAGACCAAATAGGTATTTACACTAATATGTTATTTAAGTTATTTAAATTATTCAAAGTATTTAAATTGTAAAACTCAACTAGACTTGAACTCGAAAAACTGAGTTACTTATTCAAGTTGACTAAAAAAATCGAATAACTCAATTTGATTTTTTGAGTCGAATCAGATTTACTCACCCATACTGAAATCAATGTTAAAATTATATTTATACCAAAAATTTAAAGTAATTCATATATTTATGTATTATAATCATATTTAAAATTTTTATATTTTTATAAATTTTGATATATTAATAATTCATGCTACATAAATAGTATATGTGTCATTTTTGTAGACTTATAGATTGAAAAGGCCATTAAAAGAAAAAAAAATCAATTGAGATCTTACATTAAATTCGCACCTAATTAAGTCCCTATCATTAACTAAAAACTCAATTAATGAAGTATCTCTATCAACTATTTTTGTCTTTAACGACATTAATCATTAAATTCAATTGGTGAACTAACTAGATGGTCAACGTTATGCGTTCTAGTTGAATATTTTATTTTCTCATAAAAATTATAAAAATTAAAAATAGTAAAATTGACATAAACTTACAATAATTATAAAAATTATAAAAACTTATAAAAATTAATAAAATTCTTATAAATTATAAAATGAATAAAATATATACAATATTTAAATTTTATAAGAATTCATAAAACTTATAAATAACATCAAAATTATAATAAATTAGGAAAATTATAAATTATAAAAAATTTAAACCCTAAAATCATAATTAACACATGACATTAGACCAACTATTATATAATGGAAATATTTGTCAAATTGTTAAGGTCATTTCCATGTTAAATAAAATGCTCTCGATATTTCACAAATAAAAGATCATTTCAAGACCCTCACCTTATAGATAAATTATTAGTTTTATTTTTAAAATTTTTGTCTCCAATTTTTTTAAGTACAATACATTAGTTTGGATATTGACAAGATGAAAATTGTTCGCTAAGTATTGTATGATCTAAGTATTTTGGTACAATTAGATGCTATCAAACTAAAATTTAATTTTCCAACTATTAGCATATATTAGCATGAAATATTTTGACCAGTTGATGAGTACATTTGATTCAATTAAATAGATCATTAAAAAATAAAAAATAAAAAATCGGTTCAATCGCTTAGTTGCTAGGTCAAACTGCCTAATGAATTTCTTTGGATCGATATCCTTTTCTATTCTGATCCAATCGGTCAATTGACTAATCCAATTAAATTCAACAACATTGATTCTGACGATTATTCTTATTATCCAACTATTAGTCTAATATCACATGTTCATTTTGATTTTAGGATTTAATCTCCAAAATGAGGAATCAATAAATGATTTTTATAATTTTTTATATTTTATAATTTTATTTAAAATATAATATTTTAAATTTATTAGAACTTATTAGATTTTTATAATTTTTATAAGTTTATACCAATTTTAATGTTTAATATTTTTATGATTTTTAAATATTTTTATAAGTTTTTATTAATTTTTATAATGTAATGATCGATTTTAGGCAATGTCGACAAATGCGGTTTCGGAACCTCATTTTCGTAAATCAGGTCTGTAAGGATAGAATAGGAAGATTTTCAAGTTAGTATGAAAATATATTAAAGATCGATTAATTAATTTAACTAAGAAAATTGTTAATTAAAATTTAGAAATTAAATTATAAAAATCAATTCACTATTGAATTTTAAATTTGAAAATGCTTGAGGACCAAGACTAATAATTAGTCAAAGGACCAAATGGTTATTTAACCATTAAATTGAAATGAGATATTGGAATTTGATGGTAATCCAGTAACTTGTAATTAATAAGGTTAAATAATGGATAATTATCATTAACATATGTTTAAATTAATTAAGAAAGTTTAATTAAGCCTTAATCCTTAATATAAATAGCCAAAATGAGTGGGAGATGACAACATTCTCATCCATCCCTTATGTTTAGCCGTCCATGCCTTAAGAAGAAGAAAGAAAACTCTTTTGCTTTCTTTTCAATTTGATCTAAATTATTAAGGTAATCAAGCATTTTTTTTAAGATTTTTATAGATTCATAATCCATTAAGCTTAATCTAGCTAACCAAATGTTTAGATTTTGAAAACTTTAAGTTTATACCAACTTGTCATTTATGAAGTTTGTGAGATTAAAGCTTGAAATTAGTCGATATGTAATCGTTAAGTTTAGATTTAGTTAAAATTGTATTAGAAGCTAGTGAGTTTTGTTTAAAATTGAAAGTTTAGTTAATTTTTGACATTAGAGACTAAATTGAATAAATTAAAAATTTTCATGAAATTATGCTATAAATTAAAAGTGTAAGGTCCCTAATGAAAGGATATGAAATTAGATATAAATTCAATGTCAAATATCGAAAAAATGAGTATTTTGGATATAATAACTAAAATGAATAAATGCAAAAATATGATTTATTATATGTTTTCATGTGAATGAGTGAAATCTAATACCATGTTTATATGAATTATCGAACATAGGTAAAAATGATGTTGGGTCGTCTCGAGAGAAAGGAAAGACGAGAGTCATAGACGACAATTTGTACTTTCATGATTTGAGTTCAATATATATACATATATGATTTGTTACAAACTAGCTTATTTGAGGTAAGCATTCTACTTGTCTCATGATTTTGTTTATATGAGATGTTATGAAATGTTTTGGATTGAATAGTGACTAGCATGGTAAAAACGAGTATGTTATGAAGTTATGATATGTGATCATATATATATATGTGTGCGTGTTTGTATCATTAGTTACCCTATTAACTATCTTGGGTAGAGTTGGGCATAGTTAACATGCTATAGCATTTGTGTATGAGAGTATACTTTGGTTTATACCGATGTGGAGCGGAGTGCATATTATACTTCAGGCGTTCTGATGAGGTGCGAAGGACACTTTACTTCGGTTTATGCCGATAAGGCAGGGAACGCAATTTATACTTCAGACGTTCTGATGAGGCACTAGGTGCCAGATATATTGGTACGATGGTTCGATAATCTGTGTATTTGTCTTAAGTTCATGTCCAGTTAATACGGATCATAAAACATAAACTTTCTAAATGAATAGTTGATGTGAAATATCAGTGAAAAAATTGATATATCATGTATATATATGTAATGTGACAAACAACAGCATGTGAAATATCATGAGGGCCGTTTAAACGAGCCTGATGGCCAATATAGATATGAAATGAATTAATAGATTCAAGAACGAAATGAGAAAATTAAATGGATAAGTGATATACTGTGTAATAAAAGTGAATGTGATATGATGATAGAAACATAATATGATGTATTCATATGTTTTTCCAAATGAGATAAGGCCTGTATTTTGGTACACGAGACATGAATGGTAAATTGAAATTGTTGAAAACATCCTGTTAACCCAAGCATATTCAAATTATATTATACAACCATTTTCGAGTCTTATACAAGCTTACAAAAGTTCTTTTGTTAACCCAAGCATCAAGTAGGACCAAATTGTAAAGGTTCAAAAATCTCAGACCAACGTCCTGACTTTGTAATTCTCACGACGTGACGTCGCCAACATAGTAAGTCATGTTGCAAATTCAGGCATAAAAATGGCGCGACGTCACTTATTGTAGGCCGACATTGCGACGAGGAAAATTGGGTGTCAATACGTGACCCCTGTTTTGGTCACAATATGTATTTGGTACCTAATTCAAGCTTCCAATAAACATTTATATGATTCAATTAGCCTTTCACTATTAGAAAAAATCTGGTTCGAAAATGGTTTTCTTGCACAGCGGAAAATAAAAATTTTAGAAATCGATCCAATTTGCGATATTTATAGCAATAAACTCTTTACTGAATGACCTTCTCCATTATTCTTATACGACAAAATGCTTCGAGTGTGGGCTTGAACGATTCAAATCAAACACAAAACCAGAAATAGTTTTCTTTACTTTCAATGTAAAGGCAAAATCTTTTCTCAATAGAAACCAACTCGATTGTTATTCTAGAAAACAGATTTAATATTTAGAGAATAAATTCTCACTATTTTCGACCAGAGTAACAATATCTTAAAGTTGTATTTTTTAGTCCTACCGGTGCCATCTATTTATAAAGAGAATAGGTAAAACTCTTGTTGAATTGTAGAAGTCTATTTCAATAGAAAAAAAAATACTTCTAGCCTAATTAGGAGTAGATAAGGCGAAAACCCTAGTTAAATAAATTAGGGTTTGTTACCCTTCTCTTAAACATGAGAGGCTTTTGGGCCTCTCCTATATTGGGTCCATATCAGGGCTATTTATAAGTACTTTTTAGACTTTTAACTTAGTATTTTATAATTCGATCCAACCCGATATTTATTTTTCTATTCCCCAAGATAAACATCTTAAATTAATTTTAATTAATTAATTTCCCAATTAAATAATTTTCTCAACACAATTTTAATTTCATTAAAATCATGACGACTTTTATCAGTAAAAATTCTATGAGAAAATATATTTAATATTTCCACATTCAACAATTTACTATGACCAAAATGATTTTTTTCCATTTTCAAACTTCATTTAATTCGAAAACCATAAATTCATTTTCAAGTCATTTTCATTTTGGTGAAAACCATATTCATTTCCAAATGTTTCACATTTTTTCATTTTTACCATTTCTATCCATTTTTATTCTTTTGATTCAACGTACAATTCATTTCTGGTTTCAACAAGCTAATGAAGGGATTAATTGGACTTATGCAATTAGGGATCAAATGACTCATAATTAAGTTCCAAATTTTCTCCTATTATTTATAAACTCATTTAGTCACGAAGTCATTCTACTATAGTATCGTGATTGAACTCTCCCCAACGACATACCATTACGAAAGCAACTTGATCCTTAATCTCTTTGGGATAAATCTGTTCTCCTCATATGATCCTATTTTATCTCATGGTAACCATTATATTTTCCTTCATGAAAATTCAATTACTATCAAATAATAATCAAGTCATTCATCACAAAGATGAACGACCCATGGCCGTGTTTACTTTTCATCAACCATGTAATGCCAATGAGAGAATATCATTTAGTTATGAATTACACTATTGTCAATGTCACTACATACTGTAGAATTCATATACCCAATGCATATGTAATGCCTTCAACCTGATTTGATTCGCTAGATCTGGATCTCGAGTATTACATTTCTATTACAGACTTACACAAAAACAAAACATAAAAATTTTCAACATTTATATCTTATTTAAGAATTCTGTTCCAACTGACATACAGCTAGATGTATTGTAAATACTTACAACTATTGTACAAGACTTTAACTAGTACTTACAAGCGAATATCATAACTTAATTACAATGTTCCATTTGTTTGATCCTTTAGTGATAATACTGACTACAATTGTGCTACCAACACGTTCTATATGCATAGTAGCCTGTTTGGCCACCCCTGGCATAGCCTTAGCGTCGTCTCTCCTGGTGCAGACCCAAATTTGCTTACTTGTGACACAATACACAGAGGTAAGTTTGTGAGAACTTAATTAGTTAAACTACATTTACCTATATCGTCTCAGTGCAACTCATCTAGTGATTTCATTATCATCTTATTTTTTTTGTTCTTCCACTTGACTTTGGCGAGTATCTTTCCTCTTCTTATCATAGATGTCATACCTTACTTTGTGACCTTGCCTAACCCTTAGCATCTTTAGTAAATTACTAATGTTCTTTAACCAACCTTTTCGTGATTTCTTAATTGTTCTCATAGTGGAACACATACCTATAAAACATTTTTGATCGAGTTGTTCTTCTATTCTACTTGGTTCGTACTATGAATTTGCCATATTCCTTGGTGCATTCCATCTTCTCTGTACATATCTCAAGACTATGTAGAATACGCCAAAACATTTCCTATGGAACCATTCCTTCAGAGTTCTCTATACGTACTATTCCTTCAAAGTTAGCCATATGTATCATTCCTTTTTTGATCAAATCTTAGGTTGACATAGCCGATATTATGTTAGTTGAACATTCAGAAATGTCGGCCTCTAGATTTATCATTTCACCATCTACACATTGTAGTAAAATTCTTTTCTGTTTACAATTGACCACAGCATCTAAAGATTTAACCAATCCATATTGAGAATTATATTAGATTTATCAAATAGCAACAACATCATATTAGCCAGAAACTCTCGTCCCTAGATTTTTAGTGGACAGTTCATACAAATTTTATTGACAACTACACATTGGTCTAATGGGTTGGTTACCCGAACATAATTTTTTTTCACTTCTACTGGTAGGTTTCTTTCCTCTACTAATAAGGTGCAAATGTATGATGAGTTGACCTAGGGTCAATCAGTGCATGCACAAGTATATCAAATAAGGAGAATGTACCAGCAATAACATCAGGAACAATAGCCTCCTCTTTGGCCCGAATAACATAAGATCTAGTAGGCGCACGAGCTTCAGATCTCACTGATGTATCTCTTGTTCCATCTCGGTTGACACCAGTACTACCACCAGTTCCTGGTCTTATACCCTTTCTAGAGCTAGCACCGACTTTGTAGCTTGATCTGGACTAGCCTCAACTTTACTCAAACAGTCTTTCATGAAATGGTCAATGGAACCACATTTAAAACAAACTCTTTTTTTTTAGTTTACACTCCTTGAAATTATTTTTACCACAGTGCTCACAAATTGGTTTACTCGTGTTTCACACACTTCCTGTACTATCCATTGACATAGCTTGAGGCTACTGATAGCTCTGTCTTGACATTTCCCTTTTTGGATTTCCTGTAAAAATGGAATAATGACTTCAAAAGTCTCTTATCTTTTTGGATGGAGGTGTCGAAAAAGATTTGGCCATACTGCACTTTTTGATATCCTAACTTCTCAACTTAGTTTGTTTCTTTTTATTCTACAAATATTCCATTTTCTGGTCTCCCTTAGATAAAACAATAATCTTTTTCATTTCTAATGCTCTCACAAGCATACGAATGTTTTCATTCAATCCCCACTCGAAATGAGTACACATTTCTACTTCAAAAGATACGAGCTCTCTAGCATCCTTACTAAGGCCAACAAACTCGTGCTCATACTCGGCCACTTTCATGTCCCACTGTCTCAGTTCCATGAACTCTCTTTTCTTCTTTTCTAGTATAACCAAATAATGTATTTCTTTTTAAACTCATCTTATAAGAATTCTCAATTTACCCGATCTCTCAGGTCATAGATGTCAGAGTTATCCACCACTGATATGTTTATTCTTTAAGCAAAAATACTACACATCTTAAGCAATCTTTTAGGGTACACATCAATTCATCGAGAACTCTCAGGGTGTTTTCTAGCCAATATTCAACTCTTGTTAGGTCATCATAATTCTTACATTTAAACTCCTTCACTCTGTATTTGCGGATTTTATTAATCAAAAGTCGACTTATAGTTATAGGGTTGGGACTTTGAGGACAATGAGGTTTCACAAGAGGCATTACCAGGGGAGGAGGGGGCATTTGTTGCTGAGTAAATAAAGGGGTAGCTTCCATATATTGTGTGAACCACTGGTTAATCATATGCAAAAATGTAACTTTTGCCTCACTCTCTAGCCCTTGCGAAATGGACAAGGTTCTAGTAGCTCCCTGATCAAAAGCGGGGGTAATACTTTCAACCTCATCAGATATGGCTCAATTGGATTCGGCTGACATGGTTTATCTATATAAGAAAAGAAAGTCAATTTAGATCAAAAGACATCACACTATCACAAGCTATTATGGCATGTATTTCTAGAATCGACACATGCTATGATTCATTCCTAGAATCGATTAAGCATCATTCACATTCAATTTACGTCAAACAATCATTCTTGGGTCTTATACGAGCTTACAAAAGCTCTTTTGTCATCCTGAGCACGAAATAAGACCAATTTGTAAAAATTTAAAATGTATGGATCAACGCTGCGACTTCAACAGGTTCTTGTTACGACGTGATGATCACATTATGTCACATCATGACGATAAGCTTAAGCTCATCTCAATATCATTCACTATGATGACAATGTTGCGACATCAAAAGTACGAGGTCGTGACATGTCTCCTGTTTTTGGAAAAATACACATTTTGGTACCTATTTAAATGTTACCATCCAACTATTCAATATATGCACCAAGCATTCACTTCACTTGATTCAAAACATGCCAAACAAGCTCAACATTCATGTTCAACCTCTTATCAAGACATCCACTACTTAAACATCAATTAAACTTAAACATTTCAATGTCATTAGGATTTACTAACCAAACAATTCAATTACCTATCTTTACCTATGTCATACCATATTGAAACATACCATTTTACCTTAACTTCATACACTCATGCTCATTTTATACATTAATGGCTTATAGGCCTTAAACATGTACCAAATTAACCATTCTCTAACACATCTCTCAAGCATGAAAATCAAACTATTCATAATATATATATTTAACTCATCAAGACTTTGATATATTAAGGTATACACAAGACACTTATATACATGCCACAACCTTGACTAAAATGATCGCATAACTATCGTTTCAGTGATAGTGTGAGCTTTGAGACGATCCGACTTGAGGTGTTTTGCAAGGTGACGATCTACAAGAAAAAGGGAAAACAATCTAAGTAAGCATATAAGATGAGTAATTTCATAAGTATTAAATAAAACATACCTTATCTTTTATCTAAATACAATAAGCTACCATAACTTGGCATAGTTTTGCTAGACATGGCATTTGAAAACATCAACAAGGTGAGAATTAACTTATAATCAAATCATATGATATCAAAAGTACTTAAACATGCCAATTCATGCCACATTAGGTAACAATATCAAATTCATCCTCAATCAAGGGATGTTTCATTCACATGTATATCAAAGGCAATACTCCAATAGTTTTTTCTTACATAATTCATTCAATAACTTCCCATTTGAATATCAAGTTCATGTTATCCCATTTCAATTTCTCAATTTCATATAAATTGATTCGCCCAATGAAATCTAGTAAACAAACTCGGATTCACAGGTATCTACACCACACCAGTTGCTCGTCCGAATAGAACATATACATGTCCGGTCACTCATCTAGGCTAAACCTTTATAATGACGCATTAGACTACTCGTCTGAGCTAAACCTGTGTCACATATATTTGAGAATTCGCAACAAATGCTAGACGTTGGTAATATCTGTAATCAATCTTGTAAAAGTGCGCACAAGACTCTATTGGTAGGGCAATTATATCCTAACTTTTACTAAGTTCACAAGGGCATCTTTTACACATATAAACATTTCCTTTCAATTTGGTCCAATTCTAGCCTTTAGAACTAATTCACAATCAATTAATCCACAATAAAACATATATACACAAATCAAATACATAACAACCTAAATAAATAAATACCATATGAACTTACCTGATCAAAACACCAAACAAGTTGATTCTTTAAGGACTAATAAACAATTTTAGCTTTTCCTCGATTACCTCTAGTTTGATCTAATTCTTGACCTATACAATTATTCCATATAATCCATCAAAATCAAGCATTTACAAATTATGCCATGACATGAATGAACCTATATAATTTCATTTTTTGTACCTGTAAAGTTTTACATTTAATTTAGTCTTTAAATTTGAAATAACCATATCTTTCCTTTTTAAGTCTCGATTTAAAAATCAACTTCAATTACATACATTAGGGACCTCTACTTTCTATTTATACTAAAATTTCACAAAAAATCACATTTTATTCACTTTAGTCCCTATGCACAAAATTAACCGTTAAACTTCTGGTCCTTTTTTATAATCTAAGCTTAAAATCTATCACTTTAACACCAAATCCATTAATAAATCAACAATGGCAACTTTCGAAAACTGTAACAATTTTTCAACTTGGTATATGGACTAGTTAAATTAAGCTCTATGACCTTAAAAACATAAAAATTACAATAAAAATACTTGAAATTACTTACTAATCAAGGATGATTGTTATGAGCTTCCTAGGTTTTTCATATGAGGAAGAAAAATGATATTGTAAAACTAATGTTACATATATCTTTTACATTAAAATAACTTATATAGTAAGATTATTTCTTAATTAAATTGGTTTAGTTAAATTAAGAGTTCTTAATTAATTTAATCCATCATTAACTAATATAAGTGGAATATTCCATCATCAAGCACTAATTTATATTTGTAACACCCCTCACCAGTTTCCATCTTTGGACTAAGGATATGAGATGATACAACACATAATAGAATAGAAACATGTTATAAAAATTCAAATTTCTCTAAAAGATAATCATTCACCAATCATATAATCAAAAAGCATGTTATTCATACATTATCGGAGTTAAATCGAGCTTACAAAAGCTCTAAAACAATTCAAAACAAAACAGGGATTACTTTGAAACATTTCAAAAAAGTGCAGAAAAAATGCAAAATAGGGGTTACACGGCCGTGTGGCCAAGCCGTATGATAGGTTGAGGCTGCGTGGAGCTAAACCATACAATTGTATCCCCAACCTGTGTAACAGACTGATTTTGTGTAATCTAGGATCACACGACTATGTCGCCAAGCCATGTAACTAAATGTGGTCGTGTGGATCTAATTGACACCTAAATCATACAGACCACACAATCATGCCATCTACTCGTGTCAAGCATACGTGTAACAACCCGATTTTCAATGGTGTCAGAAACAATGGTTTTGATACCATAATTCTTATGTAAATATTTTGTAAATATTATTCAATTAATATTTACCAGGACTATACAGTTGTATTAAATTTTGGTTAGGAAATTTTATCATTTGAATAGGTTAATGAGTAAAAAGGATTGAATTGTAAAAGCTGCAAAGTTGAGTAATTAAATTAAAGGGGCTAAATGAATAATTTAACCATAGAAAATTTAAGCTAGTGGAATTAGATGGTATCATGCATAGTATATGGTTTAATAAAGCTTAACCTTGATTAATTAAAGTTAATTATGAAAGTTGTAAAAGTTACAAAATTGCCATGGTATATATATTAAGTTAAACTAAAATTAAGAGAAAATTTGGAAATTCTCTCATCTTCTTCATGGAAAAATATAGAAAAGTTAAGGTTTTGGTTCTTTTGATTCAAAGCTTTGATTGGTAAGTGATTCAATGCCCGTTTTAAGTAATTTTTACGTTTTTTAACTCATATTAGCTTGATCTAGCTATTCCGAGGACTAATTTACAAAATTGTTAAACATTATAAATGTTTTCATTGATGAGTGGAGTTATTATTTGAAGTTTATGAAGGATTATGAAGTTTTATTATATGGGTAGACTATTTTGAAAAGTGATTTTTAGTGATTTTAATGTTTAAGGACTAAATTGATAAAATGATAAAATTGTTTGTATTTATAATAGTAGATAAGGATTGTTAGAATACCATGGAATGTTTAGTTGAAATTGTGTTTAAATAAAAATGGTTAATTTACATGATTAGGGCTTAAGGACTAGATTGAGCAAAGGTGAAACGTTATGGGAAATTGTGTAAATTGTAAAAAAAAAGACTTAATTGCAATAAATGATTTATTTTATACTATTGAATTAGTTAATTGAATGAAAATATTGTGTTAGATCGAGAACATGAGGACGATCGCGGGAAAGGGAAAATTACGGAGTAGTCCCTATACTTTGGAAAATTCTTCAAATTAATCTGGTAAGTTCTTATACTTACTCCAACCACTAATGATTTTTATATTCTAGTGTAAATGTAGTCTTACTAAATGTTATATCAAATATCTATGTTATCTTAGAATGAAAATGAAATACTGAATATATTGAATCGATGCTTAAACGAGCAACACTACTGAAACATACTGTATGCTAGTCAAAGGAGTAAAAGCACACTGATTATATGAGTGTTACTTATTGATATATTGACTAAAGCTCAACCGAGCAATATCTACTAATATATTGAATAAAGCTCAACTGAGAGTTGTTTACTGATATGTCGAGTAAGCTCAACCGAGTATTATCCATTGAATATACTAAACTACTGTATTGATTGTTAAATGATGATCAAGGTTTCATATTGTATAAATCTCTATGTTTGCTCTATATCAATTACTATGACTGATTTAAAAGGTTTATTATTTATAAAATGAACTTACTAAGCTATAACCAAGCTTACCTATATTTGGTTCATTTTGTAGATTACGTTTTGAAGGCTTAGAGGATCGGATCAACACCAGAAATCACACTATCCAGGAGATCTTTGGTAGATTTTGTTTTAGTTGGTATATATGGGATGTACTAGGATTTCTTTTGTATGTTTGTTATTAAATCCTAGTGGAGCAAGTATACTTAAGTTGCGCTATTTGATGGTAACAAAAGAAGCATGTTTGTTTACCTTAAGTTAAGTATTAATCTTGAATGAGATAATATTGTCAGTAGATGTGGATATGAAATAAAGTGAAAGTGAAATAGGGTTTGTTGATGAATAAATATACTTTGTATATGTGATTTTGAAGTTGAAATGTCATGAAAAAAATTTGTGGTGTCAATGAGGGCACATTGGTTTGATATATAAGTTGAATATATTGGCATGTTTGAGTGTGTTTGGAGATGGTTTTTGTCCTATGAAATTTTGTGAGTGAATGTATCTAGGTACCCAAGAGAAAATGTGAAGTTTGAGCAAGGAATTGGTCATTTTTGTGTACACAGGGGCTGCCACACGGCCTTGTGAAGCACATGGGCAACTCACAAGGGCGTGTGCCCAGAGCGTGTTTAAAATATTATAGGTGCAATTTTTACATGGGTAGACACACGACCTGTGACACGACCGTGTGATCCAAATCAGAGAGTTACACGGCCCATGCACACAGGCATGTAGGAATAGCCACACAACCATGTTTGAGCCACATGGCCTGGACACACTGCCATGTGACCCCTGACTTGAAAATTTTTAATTTCTTTCTAAATGTTCTGGTTTGTTCTGAATTGGTCTCTAAATGTCCGTAACTTATTTTTAAAGCTTAGAAAGCTCGATTTGAAGCTCGAACTAAATGCTATCTTTCATATTGAATATTACTTGTGATTATAGAATTGAATTGATTATTGAATATATATTTTTATTAACTGTTCCAACCTGACTGGTAATATCTGGTATCCTATTTTGGCAACGGAAACAGAATAAGGGTATTACAACACGACCATATTTCAAACTGTGTATCAGGCTGTATACCTATAAGTACCTTTTCAAACAAGTTACATATCCCTAAGTTAATTTACCCTACAAGAAAGCATTGAACCATTCTTCAACATATTCAAATACATAAAAAAAAATACCAAAACACAATTTAAATAATCCATCCTAAGTGTCTAACCAACCATTATGGCACCATCACAACCAATTCAAATATACAACCTAACCATACATACAAGTATATATATAAACACCAGTGTGCATTTCACCATAAGTATCTTCCAAACCATACCTTTCTATCAACCTAACACATGCCTAAATTTTACCAAAGTAAATCATACACAATCTCAATCATATCATTATTTTGGTACATATTCAAAGTTTACCATATCCAGGAAACGACTTAATACCACAATTGCATATACCATAGTTATCAACTAACACTTATATAAACTATTTCGTTCAAATTTATTCATTTCCCAACCATTTCATTATCTAAGACCAAGTGTAACAGTCCAATTTCAGTGAAATCAGAACAATAGTTCGGGACTACAAATCCGAGCCAAAAATAGAATTTATTTTTATTTTATTATATGGTCCATAATATGATAGAAATGTCATGTGAAAATTTTGATAAGAAAATTTTATCGATTATGTGCTTAATTACGAGAAGGACCAAATTGTATAAAATGTAAAAGTTAAATTCTAGTAGCTATAAGGATTAAATAGCTATGGAATTTAAAACTTGAGGTCCTTATATGGCAATTAGACCATTAAATAAAGTATGTAGATATTTTGGTGACTCATCCATGAAAATTTAGAAAAAGGGCAAGGACTAAATTGGAAAGTGAAATAATTTAATTAATTAAAAGATGATAAAAAGAAATATCATCTTATTTTATCATCTTCTTCCCCCAAAATACATGGAAACCCTAGGAGAGAGAATAAACTTTCATGGCCAAATTGGGTAAGTTTCCTTGGCCTGTTTTTAGTAATTTTGATATTTTTGAAACCGGGATAGCTTAATCTATCTATTTGGGGGATTAATTTGAAAAGTTATCAAAGTATGAAAATTAGGTCATGAATGTATATGCTAAAAATTTGAAATTTATGGTAGAAAATGAAAGGTTGTTGATAGATAAACAACTTTTACAAAGTGATTTTTGATGAAAACATGATTTAGTGACTAAAATGTAAAGTTGTGAAATTTGTTGATAAATGCTGAATTTTTATGAATACATGTACTGTAAATTTCGTAATGTGATTTTGGTTAGGCTTGGAATAGGGATTAAATTACACAAATTTTATTTTCTGAACCTAGGGATGAAATTGGAATTTATAGAAAAGTTAAGGGCAAAATGTTAATTTAGCCTAGGATGTAAATTGAGTCCACATGAATGTGAAATGTGATAAATTGATGTTAAATTTACTCGTATAAATTTGGATAGACCACATTCGGAGTTAGAACGAGGAAAAGAAGAAAATGTCAAATTAGTAGATTTATGTACATGAACATTTGTCGAGATAAGTTCATGTTGTAACAGTTCGATTTTGGGCCTAGTCGGAACAGTGGTTTCAGGACCACAAATCTAACGAGGGAAAAAATATTTTTATTATATTTTTATGGTCTAAAATTTTATGGAATGATTTCGTGAAAAATTCGTTCGAAAATTTTGACTTTTGGGCACTCAATTTAGTTAAAAGGACTAAATTGTAAAACGTGAAAAACTTGAGTTCTACATGCTAGAGGTGTCCAATTGTTATGAAATTTTAAATTAGAGGTCTTTAAATGGTAATTAGACCATTGGCTAATTCGTTGGACAAAAATGGATATGAAATAGGTGAAATAGAATATTTTTAAGTTAGGGGCATTTTGGCCATTTAGTAATTAAATGATTAAATAAACAAAATAAAAGCCAAATTTTGGTCATCTTCAACCCTTGGCCAAAATTTTGAAGACCACCATGGCTAGGGTTTTGTTCAAGCTTTCCAAGCTCTATTCTTGCCCCGTTTTTGAAATCCTCGTAACAAGATTTACCTATTTCTACCCTTGATTTGAAGTAGGGTTCATGTTTAAAAATTTACCCATGTGTGACATGTGTGTATTTTGATGTCTAATGGAGGAATATGAATGTTTGTTGTGTGTTAAATGACTTTTATTAAGTGGTTTTCGGTGAAAATGCCAAAAAGGACTAATTTGTAAGTTATAAAATTTGTCATAAAAGTGTGATTTAGTAGAAATTTTGGGTTTTTATAGTTATGAAAGTGGTTTAGCTAGGCTTAAAGGGCAAAGAAATTGAATAAATTTCATTTTACAAGCTTAGGGGAAAAATGTAAATATGACAAAATTTAAGGACAAAAATGTAATTTTGCCATCATATCATTTTTGGGTCACAATGAATAATGTGACTAATAAATAAGCTAAATTTGATGTTATAGATCAAAGAAAATGAGGTTCGGACCTAGAACGGGGAAAAATGAGTAATTGACAATCAGGTCCCTCTTTGCCATTTTTGGTGTCGAGGTAAGTTCATGTGTAAATAATGCAATGATATATCCTATTTTAATATTTTATTAATGTATGAGTCTCTATTATTAATTATTATGACAAATGTATGAATGATGTTATAGTCTACGAGTATGATATTGTGAACGAGTTCGACAAAGATAAGATGTTGAGAAAATCCTATTTGAACCTTAGGAATAGTTTAGGATATAAGTGACATGTCACTAGAAACTATGTGAGTATGAGCTCATGAGATTATGTGTATATGTGACTATGTGAATCTGGGTGCTGGTCTTGTACGTTCTACCGATGGTTGGGTAGCCTGGCATGTGTTGAGGGTACCTGTCAGCTTGTAAGAGCAGCCCGTGTAGTTTTGTCCTGACTATGAGCTTGTGTGAGCAGGCCCGTGATTTGCTCGAGAGTGAGCAATGTGTGATATGTGATATGAGGTAGCAAGTGGCTACGTATGAGGCACTATGTGCAAGCTTTCCGTGTATCCGATAGTATTCCAAGTGCTCAACGGGTAAATCAGTGAATTATGTGACAAGTAAGTCAATGATGAGGAAATATAAGAATGTGCTACGAGTTAGTACAGGTTTGTACTTATAACCCATGAGTAAAGGTCTCGATATACTATGAATATGTGGTAAGAATGCATACGAGAAAGTTATGCTTGTGAAATATTGATAGTCATGTGACTATTGATCTACAATTATGATAAATGGATGTAGAATAAGATTTGAAAATAATCATGTGTTAGGCTTGTAACACCCCGAACCCGTGACCATCGCCGGTGTTGGACACGAGGGGTTAATGGGCCAAATCTTCTCAAGGTACCAACCAATTTGGCATTTCAGACAAAGTGGAAAACTGCGTCCTTTGTCGCTATAAAATCATATCTCGAGTTTCAAAACTCGGAAACTGATTCCGTAAATTTTCCTGAATTTAGACTCATATATATATATCCATGGATTTATTTCTAGAATTTTTGGTTGGGCCAATTGGTACAGTTTATTAGTTAAAGTCACCAATGTTACAGAGTCGACTACACTGACCTTGGCGTTAAAACTTGAATATCTCTCTGTACAGGGCTTTAATACTGGTGCCGTTTGTTTCTAATGAAAATAGACTCAAAATGGAATCTGCAAATATAAGGAATGACTTATAATTTTTCTGGATAATTTATAGTAAATTTTCAAAGTCACGATAGGGGACCCGAAACCGTTCTGGCCCTGTCTCACGAGAACTTTAATATCTCTCAATATACTGCTCATATGGTCGTTTCGTTCCATCCATATTAAATTAGATTCATCAAGGTTCAGTTGCATAATTTATTTACTATTTAATTCTACTTCTACTATTTTTAGTGATTTTCAATCTCACCTCACTGCTGCTGTCCGCAATAGCCATCTGCAGATGAACTATGCCAATTTCATGAATTTTTCCTTGGCCTTAATCATCCATCAAACATGACACAAATTATGGCCACCTTATCAAAATTAAAGTTTCTAAGACTCGTGGCTATAGGTTCTAGCATCCCACTCGGCGACCACATAGGCCATTTTCACATGGCTTAAAGTTTACAACCCACAGTTCAACAAAATATAATAGCCTATACATGCCAAATGTTCTTTAACAACGAAGACAATACCAAAATATTTCAGCGGTGTGATGACTTCAACGACGGTTCCGAGCACGCAACAATACGAGTCCAAGAGACCTAAAATGGGTGACAAGAAAACACCGAGTGAGTTTATAACTCGATGAAGTCATAAGCACTTTACAATTATCCATTAGCTAAATTCATCACAAAGTGAAACAATGAAACAAGGCTAGGTACTTCATCCATATCGAACTATACCATAATTCCTCGGACCTTTCGGTTCAATCTCATACCAAGCCATACATCCACATTTCAGATTTATACGATAAGATATTTGAGGCATTTTCACACACTAACTCATTTTCACCACAATCACACAATTGCAATCATCACATAGATTTAAAGCTTACCAAGCTCAACCCCGAGCATGAACATATTGCCTATTCGTCATGAGCTCAAGGTACTTACCCGATTCGCTGTCCGGATTAACTCGATAATGTCGCACACTCGAGTGCCAATTGTAATACAAGAGCATATAGTGAATCCGCACACTTAGTGCTATATATTTTCAGCTCGCACACTTAGTGCTATAGAATCAAGCTCGCACACTTAGTCTTTGTACAATTTTAAACCCGCACACTTAGTGCCAATCTTGTCACCGTGTCCATTCATACCCGCACACTTAGTGCCGTGACCAATACCTTATGCATTTTGCTGCCTTTATACATTCAACAATGGCATCATTCCATACACATACATTTTCATTTACACATCAATTCATTAAACACAATTGCATATATATTATGATCATTTAAATCAATACCAAATATATGCTTAATGACTTACCTTGTTTTGGATGAAAACGATTCCCAATCACTACTCAATTGCCTTTGCTTTGCCCTTGTTTGATTCTCCTCCTTTGATTTCTTGGTCTAGAATAAACACATTTAGTAGTTTAATTTCCTTGCTGAATACTTATATTATGATTTAAATGATTTTCATTTCATTTCATAACTATCCTTGTTCCAAACATTACAACCTTAACTAATGTTGATTAGTGCTTCAAGGCGAATGTATTACGACTACTAAGATAACTTAGTCTTAGGTTTATTAAATTCTTAATATACAAAATCATGAATCAACTCAACCTTATATGCCAACACTACTCCTTTAATAGATTATAGAGAGTTAGAGATAGTATCTCAAACATATACACCCATATGGCGAATACACTAAGTTAAATTTATCATTACCTATGCAATTTCCTATAAATCCTTATACTTCAATTTCATACATTTAACCTTTTAATGCTTATTAATCACTCTTTTGATCTTAATCCTAAAACGGCAACTCCTCACTCAATATTCCAACCGAATCATTCCTATCACCAAGACAAAAATTAGCACCTTAAGCTTCCTACATTCTTTTCATGACCTTCATAGTTCATTCGGCCCTCCCTCAACACCATTTATCATACAAGGAAAAATAACCATAAAAAAATATAAAATCTTCCATCTAGATTCAATGTGACCGAATGTACAACGTGCCAACCACTTATTCCAAAATCTCTACTCTATTCTATCATCCCTTATTTGATACAACATGAAATTAACCCCTAGTTCTAACACTTAGATTCACGGCATGATGCCTAAACCACCATGAAAGTTTCAACTTTCTTGACATTACTAATAGTGCATCCAATTATTAACTTAACATGTCATAAACTAAATCAACAAGTCAAAACTTACCTCTTGCTACCTAAGGTAGGATGCGAATTGCTTTAGAGAAATTTCCCTATTTCTTCATCTTTGTTTCGCTTGAGGAAAGAGGAAGATGATGAACATCCTTTTTCTCCCTTCTTTTTCTTTTATCCCTTTTATTATAATTATTTTAAGCCATTTGTTAACTTAAAAACCATATTAAATTAGAATAAGTGGAGCACCATCACCCCTTGGCCGGCCACTCTTCCTCTTTTGGGTAAATTGACATGCAAAACCACTCTTTTTGGTATATGCACTAATAGACCCTTTTAAGAATTTACCTATCACATTTCTAAAGTATTTCATATAAGTCCTATTTAATAATTTCACATACAAAAGGCAAAATTAGAGAGTGAAACTTCCACATATGCATTGTACTCATATAATAAGCATAAGATATAACAATTAATTAATTTTTTTTTTGGCTCGGTTTTGTGGTCCCGAAACCACTTTTCGACTAGGGTCAAATTTGGTATCACAACTCTCCCTACATAAGAAATTTTCGTCCCAAAATCTTACCAGTGAACAATTTAGGATATCGATCCTTCATAGAGCCCTCAAGTTCCCAAGTGGCTTCTTCAACTCCGTGTTTATGCCACAGTACCTTCACTAATGGGATTTTCTTATTTCGCAATTCTTTTACTTCACGCATCAAAATGCGAACCAGTTCTTCTTCGTAACTCAAATTAGGTTGAATCTCGATCTCAGATGGAGTAATTACGTGCGATGGATCGGACCTGTATCGTCGAAGCATCGAGACATGGAAAACGTTGTGAATCTTTTCAAGCTCAGGGGGCAAAATTAATCGGTAAGCGACTGGCCCAACTCGTTCGGATACTTCATACGGCCCGATGAACCTCGGACTCAATTTGCCCTTACGGCCAAATCTAAGCACCTTCTTCCAGGGTGAAACTTTGAGAAATACTTTGTCTCCAACTTGATATTCAATGTCTTTTCTTTTCAAATCCGCATACGACTTTTGGCGATCCAAGCGACTTTCAAACTTTCACGAATTACTCGAACTTTTGCTCGGCATCCTTAACCAAATCAACCGAAGAATTTACCTTCACTAAGTTCACCAGAATAATGGGGTACGGCATTTACGAATCGTATAAAGCCTCGTAAGGCGCCATCTTAATACTTGATTGAAAGCTATTGTTGTAGCGAATTCAATCAAAGGCGATACTGCTCCCATGAACCACTAAACTCAAGGATACAACATCTCAACATATCCTTGAGTATTTGAATTATCCGTTCGGATTGACCATCGGTTTGGGGGTGAAAGGCGGTCTTTGAAATGCAACTTGGTACCCAAAGCTTCTTGTAACTTCTTCCAAAATCGCGAGGTAAATCTCGGATCTCCATCGACACGATGGAAATAGGCACCCGTGTAATCTCACAACGAGAAACGTACAATTGGCTAGTTTGTCCATTGAAAAATCCGTGCGTCGGGGATAAAGTGAGCCGACTTAGTCGGTCTATCGACAACGACCCAAATCGCATCCTTCTTACTCACGACAATGGCGGTCCGGATACAAAGTCCATTGTGACTCGATCCCATTTCCACTCGGGTATTGTGATCACCAAGTAATCTGAAGGCACTTGATGTTCCGCTTTCACTTGTTGACATATTAAACATCTCGAAACAAAATCGAGATGTCTCGTTTCATACCATGCCACCAAAACCGACGTTTCAAATCGTTGTACATCTTCGTACTCCCGGTGGATTGCCATTCGGCTACAATGGGCTTCGTTCAAAATTATTGGAATAAGTTCAATTCTTTGGAACACACGACGAATCTGAACCTCAAACAATCGTCATCATCGATTTGAAATTCGAGTCCTTGTTCGAACATACTCATCCCGTTTTGCAACCAACTCATCATCGACTTTCTGAGCTTCACGAATTTCACGTATCAATAATGGTTTGGTTTTCAATTCAGCTACTACCACATTGTCGGGTAGGATAGACAAGTGTACATTCATCGCTCGCAAAGCAAACGGTGATTTCGGCTTAAGGCATCCGCAACCACATTAGCCCTTCCCGGTGATAATCAATGACGAGCTCATAATCTTTTAACAACTCGAGCCATCGCCTTTGTCGCAGATTTAAGTCTCTTTGGGTCATCAAATATTTGAGACTTTTGTGATCCGAATACACATGGCACTTCTCACCAAATAAGTAATGTCGCCATATCTTTAAGGCGAATACGATGGCAGCCAATTCGAGATCATGGGTCGGATAATTTTTCTCATGTGGCTTTAATTGTCTCGACGCATAGGCCACAACTCGCCCTTCTTGCATCAATACGCAACCCAACCCAAGTAGGGATGCGTCACTATAAATGACAAACTCTTTGCCCGATTCGGGTTGCACTAGAATTGGGGCTTCAGTCAAATAAGCTTTCAATTGATCGAAACTTTTCTGACATTTCTCCGTCCATTCGAACTTAACATCCTTTTGGAGTAGCTTCGTCATTGGCGTGGCTATCGTCGAGAAACCTTTTACAAATCGTCGGTAATAACCGGCAAGCCCCAAAAAGCTCCTAACTTCGGTAACATTCCTTGGTGGTTTCCAATCGACTATGGCCAGAATTTTGTTCAGTCCACCGACACCGATCGCGACACCACGCGTGCCCCAAAAAGCTAACCTCTTTCAACCAAAATTCACATTCTTGAACTTTGCGTATAATCGCTTATCTCGTAAGATTTGCAACACTAGCCTCGGTGTTCAAAGATGTTCGGTTTCATCTCTCGAATAGACCAAAATGTCGTGATAAATACAACTACGAACCGATCCAAGTATGGCCTGAAAATTCTATTCATTAAATCCATAAACACCGCAGGGGCATTAGTGAGCCCAAACGGCATCACCAAGAATTCGTAGTGACCGTACCTCGTTCTAAAAGCGGTTTTGGGTATGTCCGATTCTCGGACCCTCAACTGATAGTACCCCGACCTCAAATCTATCTTTGAAAACACCGAGGCTCCCTTTAATTGATCAAACAAATCGTCAATTCGTGGCAATGGATATTTATTCTTTATTGTCACTTTATTGAGTTGATGATAGTCGATGCACAACCTCATGGTTCCGTCCTTCTTCTTCACAAACAATACAAAGTCGCCCATGGAGAAAAACTCGGTCGAGCGAAACCTCTATCCGTCAATTCTTGCAATTGAACCTTCAATTCCTTTAATTCCGTTAATGCCATACGATACGGGGCTATTGAAATCGGCGTAGTACCGGTACAACCGATGTCAATTCCACTTCTCGAACCGGTGGCAATCCGGTAACTCCTCGGGAAAAACATCTGAATACTCACAAACCACGGTACCGATTCGAGTTTCCTTTCCGTCTTTTTACTTCCAAACACATACGCAAGGTATGTTTCACACCCTTTTTCACATACCTCGGCGGTCATAAAGATATTATCATTGGCGCTCCTTTTAAATCAAGAGACTCGACTTGGACTACCTCATTATTTGCACTCCTCAAATCAATGGTTTTCCTTTTGCATCCACCATTGCATCATGTACGGTCACCAATCCATACCAAGAATAACATCGAATTCATGAAATGGTAGAAGCATCGGATCGGTGAAAAACAGATTCTCGAATTATTAGGGGCATCTCTTGCACACTTTATCAACGAGCACGTATTGACCCAAAGGGTTTGACACTCGAATTACGAACTCGAGAGACTCAACGGTAGAGTCTTCTTGGATGCTAAGGTTTCACATACATATGAGTGAGTAGAGCGGGGTCAATCAATGCAATCACAATAGTATCAAAGAGAGTAAAAGTACCAGTGATAACGTCGGGGAGGATGCCTCCTCTCGTGCTTGCAGATGGCATTTGCTCTAGCAGAGCACGGGTCTCGGATCGGACAGCCAGTATTAGAGGCTCCTCTCGATTACCACCCCTACCTCCAGAGATTCTCGGGGCCTACCTCCACCGTCGTTCCACTAGGTCTTGCACCTTGCGTCTTATTCCTCTCATCTAGCTCGTGCAATCTCTAATGAAGTGGTCCTTGAACCGCATCCATAACAGCCCTATTAATGACTTACCCCAACATTCACCTAGGTGTCGTCTTCCACATTGGGGCATTCAGTCTCTCTTGACGATTATTGCCTACACTAGCTACTGAAGTAGCTCGGAGTCCGTCAATGGTCGGGCTCTAATGGAAATTCCCGCATCGTCCTCGACTTCTTGGTGTTCTCCCGAACCTCTTTACACCGAGAACGGAGCTTTACTCGTCGATCTTTTACGGTAATCTCTTACTTCAAATTCAGCCTTCTTCTTCTCCTTCCCAAGTTCTTCCGCCTTGTAGGCTCGTTCGACTAGTGTCACGAATTCCTTTATCTCTAAAATTCCCACTAGTAACTTTAACTCTTCATTCAATCCTTCCTCAAATCTTTTGCACATCGCAACCTCATCAGCCACACACTCCGAGCATACCGACTAAGTCTTACGAACTCATGTTCGTATTCGATATCTGATCATCCGGCCTTACTTGAGTTCCAAGAATTCCTTACGCTTCGATCGATGAACTGTTGACTAATGTATTTCTTTCAAATTGGATTGAAAGAAATCCCAAGTAACTCGTTCATTTGGGACTATGGAAATTAAAGTCCTCCACCAATAGTAAGTCGAGTCTCGCAGAAGGATATAGCACACTTAAGACATTCATCGGTGTGCATGACAGTTCATCTAACACTCTAATGGTGTTATCGAGCGTAACTTCGGCCTTTTCGGCATCATCAAGAACTATGGCCTTGAACTCCTCGCCCCACGCTTCCTAATCAAGTCCACGGTGGTTTACTCACCTCACGGGATCGATGAATCGGAGGCATTGCGTGCTCTTGGGGTGGAGTATTTAAATTCGGGAATGGTTGGACAATAGGGTTGGTTCGGGCATATTGCCCACCCACTCATTCATCATGGTGAAGAAGGCTTGTTTCGCCCTTCATTTTGATTATTCGCGGATGATCGAGGCTCAACGGGCGGTGTCCCTTGCGCAGAGCAGCCGCTACACTTTCAACGTCATCCGCCAAGGGTCTCTCTACCCGGGTTCCATTGCTAATCAAAACAAAAATTTCAACCGTCAAGTCATCACATTATTAAGCACTAACAATTTGGCATGTATAGCTAGACTCACACGCGCTATGGTAGTCCTAGAACCGACTAAACCATAGCTCGATACCAATCAAATGTAACACCACGAACCCGTGACCATCGCCGGTGTTGGACACGAGGGTTAATGGGCCAAATCTTCTCAAGGTACCAACCAATTTGGCATTTCCAGACAGGCTGGAAAACTGCGTCACTGTCGCTATAAAAATCATATCTCGAGTTTCAAAACTCGGAAACTGATTCCGTAAATTTTCCCTGAATTTAGACTCATATATATATATCCATGGATTTATTTCTAGAATTTTTTGGTTGGGCCAATTGGTACAGTTTATTAGTTAAAGTCACCAATGTTACAGGAGTCGACTACACTGACCTTCGCGCGTTAAAACTTGAATATCTCTCTGTACAGGGCTTTAATACTGGTGCCGTTTGTTTCTAATGAAAATAGACTCAAAATGGAATCTGCAAATATAAGGAATGACTTATAATTTTTTCTGGATAATTTATAGTAAATTTTCAAAGTCACGATAGGGGACCCAGAAACCGTTCTGGCCCTGTCTCACGAGAACTTTAATATCTCTCAATATACTGCTCATATGGTCGTTTCGTTCCATCCATATTAAATTAGATTCATCAAGGTTCAGTTGCATAATTTATTTACTATTTAATTCTACTTCTACTATTTTTAGTGATTTTTCAATCTCACCTCACTGCTGCTGTCCGCAATAGCCATCTGCGATGAACTATGCCAATTTCATGAATTTTTCCTTGGCCTTAATCATCCATCAAACATGACACAAATTATGGCCACCTTATCAAAATTAAAGTTTCTAAGACTCGTGGCTATAGGTTCTAGCATCCCACTCGACGACCACATAGGCCATTTTCACATGGCTTAAAGTTTACAACCCACAGTTCAACAAAATATAATAGCCTATACATGCCAAATGTTCTTTAACAACGAAGACAATACCAAAATATTTCAGCCGGTGTGATGACTTCAACGACGGTTCCGAAACACGCAACAATACGAGTCCAAGAGACCTAAAATGGGTGACAAGAAAACACCGAGTGAGTTTATAACTCAATAAGTCATAAGCACTTTACAATTATCCATTAGCTAAATTCATCACAAAGTGAAACAATGAAACAAGGCTAGGTACTTCATCCATATCGGAACTATACCATAATTCCTGACCTTCGGTTCAATCTCATACCAAGCCATACATCCACATTTCAGATTTATACGATAAGATATTTGAGGCATTTTCACACACTAACTCATTTTCACCACAATCACACAATTGCAATCATCACATAGATTTAAAGCTTACCAAGCTCAACCCCGAGCATGAACATATTGCCTATTCGTCATGAGCTCAAGGTACTTACCCGATTCGCTGTCCGGATTAACTCGATAATGTCGCACACTCAGTGCCAATTGTAATACAAGAGCATATAGTGAATCCGCACACTTAGTGCTATATATTTTCAGCTCGCACACTTAGTGCTATAGAATCAAGCTCGCACACTTAGTGCTGTACAATTTTAAACCCGCACACTTAGTGCCAATCTTGTCACCGTGTCCATTCATACCCGCACACTTAGTGCCGTGACCAATACCTTATGCATTTTGCTGCCTTTATACATTCAACAATGGCATCATTCCATACACATACATTTTCATTTACACATCAATTCATTAAACACAATTGCATATATATTATGATCATTTAAATCAATACCAAATATATGCTTAATGACTTACCTTGTTTTGGATGAAAACGATTCCCAATCACTACTCAATTGCCTTTGCTTTGCCCTTGTTTGATTCTCCTCCTTTGATTTCTTGGTCTAGAATAAACACATTTAGTAGTTTAATTTCCTTGCTGAATACTTATACGTATGATTTAAATGATTTTCATTTCATTTCATAACTATCCTTGTTCCAAACATTACAACCTTAACTAATGTTCGATTAGTGCTTCAAGGCCGAATGTATTACGACTACTAAGATAACTTAGTCTTAGGTTTATTAAATTCTTAATATACAAAATCATGAATCAACTCAACCTTATATGCCAACACTACTCCTTTAATAGATTATAGAGAGTTAGAGATAGTATCTCAAACATATACACCCATATGGTCAATACACTAAGTTAAATTTATCATTACCTATGCAATTTCCTATAAATCCTTATACTTCAATTTCATACATTTAACCTTTTAATGCCTATTAATCACTCTTTTGATCTTAATCCTAAAACGGCAACTCCCTCACTCAATATTCCAACCGAATCATTCCTATCACCAAGACAAAATTTAGCACCTTAAGCTTCCTACATTCTTTTCATGACCTTCATAGTTCATTCGCCCTCCCTCAACACCATTTATCATACAAGGAAAAATAACCATAAAAAAATATAAAATCTTCCATCTAGATTCAATGTGACCAAATGTACAACGTGCCAACCACTTATTCCAAAATCTCTACTCCATTCTATCATCCCTTATTTGATACAACATGAAATTAACCCTAGTTCTAACACTTAGATTCACGGCATGATGCCTAAACCACCATGAAAGTTTCAACTTTCTTGACATTACTAATAGTGCATCCAATTATTAACTTAACATGTCATAAACTAAATCAACAAGTCAAAACTTACCTCTTGCTACCTAAGGTAGGATGCCGAATTGCTTTAGAGAAATTTCCCCTATTTCTTCTTCTTTGTTTCGGCTTGAGGAAAGAGGAAGATGATGAACATCCTTTTCTTCCTTCTTTTCTTTTATCCTTTTATTATAATTATTTTAAGCCATTTGTTAACTTAAAACCATATTAAATTAGAATAAGTGGAGCACCATCACCCCTTGGCCTACCACTCTTCCTCTTTGGGTAAATTGACATGCAAAACCACTCTTTTGGTATATACAGAAATAGACCCTTTTAAGAATTTACCTATCACATTTCTAAAGTATTTCATATAAGTCCTATTTAATAATTTCACATACAAAAGGCAAAATTAGAGAGTGAAACTTCCACATATGCATTGTACTCATATAATAAGCATAAGATATAACAATTAATTAATTTTTTTTTTTTGGCTCGGTTTTGTGGTCCCGAAACCACTTTTCGACTAGGGTCAAATTTGGACTGTCACAAGGCTTATGAGCCTAATTGAGTTGGGATAGAGTACGATGTATATACTTAAGTTGTGATTCAATAGATTGTGAAAGATTGTTAAGCTAGATGTTGAAATTATGATTACTCGTAAATGATGTGTGTGTTGTTAAGGAAATTGAAATAACTTGTTAATAATGTGATATGCTATAATGGGGAGATTATGGTTGCTAGCCTAATGACAAGACAATATAATTAGTGTGTGTAAGATAAAAAAGTAAGAATTATGAATGAATAAGTGGTAATCATTGGATTTAATGCAAATTGTAATAATAGTATCATCATGGATGGATAAAGTAAATAAATGCTAATAATTGTTCTTATTTGCATATGAACTTACTAAGCTTCGAAACTTACCCCCTTTCCTTTCCCATATCTTATAGGTTACTTTAGCTAACTCGGGTTGGAGACCGCTGGAGATGCCATCACACGATCAATCTATCATTTAGGTATAAGTGAACGCAAGTATTTTAAGTTTATAGCATGTATAGGGACTTTGTCTTTTGATTAATTATGTCATTATTAATTTGGCCAAGTGTGTTGGCTTATAATGATTTGGTGATTTATTTTGTATATGGCCATGGGATGTGGCTCATATTGTTTATTGGGATGTAAACCTGATCATATATGCATGCATGAGGCTAAACAATTGTGATGTGGTTGGTTGTCATGTGTATGTGGCGAAATGTGTTGTGGCTATGGATGTTTGATGATGGAATGATCATGATCATGTCTTGTTTGTGTATGTTTAAGTTCTTGATTATGTCATGTTAATTGCCTTTGAAGTCATGTATGTGTTTGTGAAAATAAGGGTGGCAATTGACTTGGAAAATAGCCTCAAATTTGTCTACATGGGTAGACACACAGGTATGTGTCTAGGCCGTGTGTGACACAGGGTCTGCCCCATGGGTGTGTGTTCCGGTCGTGTGTCCCCTGCAATAATAGCTCGATTTTGGGCCTAGTCTGAACAGTGGTTTCGAAACCACTAACCCAAGGTCAGAGAAATTATTTTTTATTTTTTTATGTGTTATAGCATGATTATATGAGTGCATGAAAATTTTGGTGAAATAATTTTAGCGATTGCATGCTTAATTGCGAAAAAGGACTAAATAACATAAAGTGCAAAAGTTTTGTTCTACTAGCTAAAAGTGTCAAATAGCTATGGAACATTAAAGTAGAGGTCCTTATTGAGTAAATAGACTAATAAAATATTAGTGGCTGGACATGGAGCCTTAATTCAAGGGATGGTCAAATGTTAGGTGACTAAAGTGGTAAAATAATAATAATAAACCTAAAGACTAGCTATCATTTTTTTCATTTCTTCTCTTCACCATAGAAAATATCAGCCATTTTAGGGGTTTTGGAGCTTCAAAATTTCAGTCACTCTTTATCTTGCAAGTAAGTGATTTCGATGGTCTTTCTTGATGATTTTTGTATTTTCGGGACCCTTATAGCATAAGCTAACTAATGGGGGACTATTTTGCAAAATGGTTGAGAGTCTAGGGTTTTTTCATGAGAGTACTCATGTTGGTTGCTGAAATTTTATAGAAGAAAATGAGTTATGGTTGTTAAATAAATAACTTTTGTTAAGTAGTTTTCATGAAAACCCTAACTAATGACCATTTTGCATAAGTTATAAATTATGTCATAAATATGTGAAAATAATTGGAATTGTGAGCTCTTCTAGTATACAAAGAATTCGGCTAGGTTTGGTTAGTGAGAAAATTTGATGAAAATCGATTTACGAGTCTAAGGGTAAAATCGTAATTTTGTGAAAGTCTTGGGGCAAATTGATCATTTTGCCAAACATATGGTTTATAAAATGTCTTGATTAATGTGATGATTAAAATAGTAAATTTTATCATTATAGATCAAGAAATACGAAATCAAAACCTAGATCGGGGGAAAGCCAAGCTAATGGATTAAAATTTGACTAGTCGCCCACCTTTTGTATACCGAGGTAAGTTGTACGTAAGTAAGACAACTACATCGTTATTATTTGTGGAATGATTAATTTTGCAAAATAAATTTGAATATGCTTATGATTAATGCATGATGAAATTTAATGTAGTAAATTCCCGGTTGAACCTAGGAATAGATTGTATATCCATGCCATTACATTTGGGTGATATGTGTGCTAGTGAAGACCATATTTGGGACATGGCATCGGCCTCGACATGTGAGCCAGTGTAAGACCATGTCTGGAAATGGCATCGGCCACATTATGAGAGCCGGTGTAAGACCATGTCTGGGACATGGCATCGGCCTCGACATGAGAGCCAGTGTAAGACCATGTCTGGGACATGGCATCGGCCTCGACATGTGAGCCAGTGTAAGACCATGTTTGGGACATGGCATCGGCAATACCCTTTTGTGTGAGGCTTATCGAATATCCTTTAGTATTTCAAATGGTTTCATGGGTTATTTTAAAGCTTATGATAAAAATATGAAATGATATAATCATGTTGTAAGTGGTACATGTTCTTAGTCGAAACTCATGAGATATGAGTCTAGTTATGATGCCTTAATGGTAATAAAAACATGAGTAAGTTCTATCTATGAAGATGATTTTGTAATCTTTGGCTTATACTTGTGATATATAAGTATGTAGTGATATCTACCTTTGTTCACTCTAGAATGTTGTGTTGATTTATAATATGCTATGTGTTTAAATATGCATGGTTATGTTGTTACTTATTTACATGCAACTTATTAAGCTTTATGCTTACTCCCTCTCTTTTCTATTTCTATATAGTGCCGCCAAGCTAGCATCGAAAATCAAAGGATGTCGGAGGCATCAATGACACTATCACCAAAAGCTTTTGGTATAGCTAGTTTAAATGTTTTGAGTGTGGCATGTATAAGGACTTGGTCTTTTTGTTCAATGTCATGTTAATTTAGCCACAGGTGTTGGCTCATATGGTTGTGGCTATTTTGATTATGTGTGTTTATGGTTGGATTTGTTATGTTTGATGTTGTGTAGGTTGGTGCAAGTAAGGGTGGCAAAAAGGCTTGGTAGATAGCCTTGTTTTTGTCCACACGAGCATATACACGGGCGTGTGTCTAGACCATGTGTGACACACAGTTTGCCCCATAGGTGTATAGTCAGGCCGTGTGTCCCCTGCACCTAAATTTCGCAAAACAGAATGCCCAATAGCAACCACACAGGCGGAGACACAGCCATGTGTCTCAACCATGTGGAGGACATGGCTTAGGACACGGGTGTGTACCATGGCTGTGTGCCCTTAAAGGGTTGCTGATATTAGAAACAGAATGTCAAGGTTTTTGTACAAGGGTTGAGACACGAGCGTGTCATGGTCGTGTGGGGGACACGGGTCATGGACACGGGCGTGTGCCAAGCTGTGTGAAAACCCCTGTAGGTTCAAATCGAGAAATAAATTAGCATGGGTTAGGGACGCGGGCGTATCCCTGTAACACCCCGTACCCGAGACCGTTTCCGGAGTCGAACACGAGGTGTTAACGGACTTAATTCATTAATTAAACAACTCATACAATTCATTTTAAAATTTCGGACAAGTTGGCTAGTCGCATCACATCGCTTTAAAAATCATATCTCGAGTTACAAAACTTGAAATCCAATTCGTAAATTTTTCCTGAAACTAGACTCATATATATATCTACTAATTTTTTCTAGAATTTTGGTTGGGCCAATTAGTACAGTTTATTAGTTAAATTCTCCCTATTTCGGGTTCAACTACTCGACCTCGTGTATTACGAATAAGATATCTCCCTATACAGACCTTCAATGACTATTCTGTTTGTCTCTAATAAAACTAGACTCAATAAGGAATCTGTACATATAAAGCGTGACTTCTAATTATCTTTGTAAAATTTATGGTGAATTTCCAAAGTCGAACAGGGGATCCAGAAATCGCTCGCCCTGTTTCACAAAAATTTAAACATCTCATAAAATATAGCTCATATACCTGTTTCTCTTATTCCATATGAAAATAGACTCATCAAGCTTCGATTCCATAACTTATTAATTATTTAATTCCATTTTTACTATTTTTAGTGATTTTTCAAACTCACGTCCTTCTTCTGCTGTCTGAATCTATTTTATGGTAAATTTTACCTATTTCATGGTTTCCATGGATTAGCTAGCAATTTGACATACATAATACCAAATATGATCAGGATTAGCCATTCCAATGGCTAATCATTACCAAGCATTTCTATTTCCATACCACTCAATAACCATATCATAAGACCATACATATAAAATGATTATAATGCTATACATGCCATACTCAAAATATACAAGCCATTATGCCAAGATGGTATACGGATAATGTGGCGTGCCTCCGACCGTTTCCGATTTCCGAGCTGGCTTGTCAACACTACAAGGAATGAAAAGGAGGAGTAAGCATAAATGTTTAGTAAGCTCACATGCAAATAGCAAGTAACATAACCATATAAGCAAACATAAAACATCATTTGCATAATCATCACCAAGACATTCATATCACCTTTTCATTTATCATCTTACCATATTGTTGTTATATCGAGTTTTCAACCCGAGGGTTAAGTACATACCTGTTCAAAGTATCCATTTCACAACACTTACCAATACGTCCCTTTCATCTTGAGTATTCCTCCATTTGAGTAGAACTTTACCCGTTGAACACATCGAATATAATTCGGATACATGGATAACTTGCACATAAGTGCCACATATGTAGCCAAGCTACCATGTAACCTGCCCATAAGTGAACTCGGACTCAACTCAACGAGCTCGGGCGTTCGCATCCATAAGTGAACTCGGACTCAACTCAACGAGTTCGGATGCCTAGTTACATCTCATGAACTCGGACTCAACTCAACGAGTTCGGACGCTCGCATCCATAAGTGAACTCGGACTCAACTCAACGAGTTCGGACGCTCAACCATCCTAGTGACATGTCACTTGTATCCTAATCTATTCCTAAGGTTCAAACGGGCTTTTTTCCTCGATCTCACATCATTGTCGTCTTCCACAGAATATCGAAATCGATACTTCGGAGATAGTTCATACTCATCAAGTAATTCACATAATTACATTTATCATATCATTTAAAAAACCTTAAAACATTTAAAATAATAACTATGTTACCAACATTTACATATGAACTTACCTCGTATGCGAAAATGACTATTTTTACCATTTCATCCACAACTTGGTATTTTCCCCATTTTAGCCCAATTTCGATTTTCCTTGCTAATCGAGCTTGGAAGCTTGAAAACCCTAGCCATGGTTTCTCCTTGCTATATTCGCCATGGGGTTGAAGATGAGCAAAATTGGCTTTTAATTTTGTATTTTAATTCATTTTACCCTAAATGACCAAAATGCCCTTACTACTAAACTTTCCAAAAATTCCTTCCATGTCCTAATTTTTGTCCATAGACTTAGAAATTGGTAAAATTACTCTTTAAGGACCTCTAATTAATAATCTAATTCAATTTTATGCAAAATACTTCTAGAACACAAGTTTTGCAATTTATTCAATTTAGTCCCAAATTTCAAATTAAGCACTTTATGCATAAAATTTCTTCACGAAATTTTCACACAATCATGCAATCATATCATAGACCTTAAAATAATCATAAAATAATTATTTCTATCTCGAATTTTGTGGTCACGAAACCACTATTCGACTAGGCCCAAAATCGGGATATTACAACTCTCCCCCCTCGAGGATTTTCGTCCCGAAAATCTTACCGAAAAAGTGGTCTTCACTTTTAATCTCATATTTGGTGCCAAGAACTTGCACTTAGACTGTACCTCCAATACATCTCTTCAATTTCTCATATGATCTAAAAGCTTACAGTCTCAACTCTCAACTGTTCTTAAATTTTCAACCCTTCTTAATTTCCCATGATATCATGACATAAAACCCGGATCTCAACTTGATTTAATGGAGACCGAATTCCAAGAAATCCAACAATCAAAGAGACCGAAATTCCATGAATCGATGAGTAGGAATTCATTCAATACTGATGTGATTTATAGATCTCGCCAAACATTTAACAATAGGATACATCACATTTTCCTCTTTCCGCCATAGAAATAATTCGATATGGCCTCAAGAATAAATCTTCTCATTTCCATCCCAATATCAACATTGACAAGGATAATTTTGATAGATCCCAATGCTCGGCTTTAACCCCTTTAACAACTCCGATTTTATGTAACATCGGATGCTCTAAACTATCACATTACCTCACTGTCTTGAAACACATCACAATTCATACAACAATACATTCTTGAAAGTCGAAGTCTTTGCTCAATGTAGACTAGTCTAGTTCGGGCGCTTGGTTACCAATATTCTCATCTATCCGAACTCATCAACATGTAATAAACTTTTAGCTTTCACAAGATGGAAACCTTATCATTCGTAGTGACTTAAACTAATATTCAACTCTTTCTAATAAATATACACTTCTCGTTCAAACTATTTACTCTTTTATACGTACAAAATGAAATTCTATTGTCAGACTTGGGAAAAATAATCCTGACATAATTGTCACATGAAATCTTTCAAATAAATAATTTACCATACCGACTAAAACTCGCGCTTTTATCACCTATGCCTTTCTTGATGTCAAATCCTTACATAGAAATTAGAAAAATCCCAATACTAAAATCACCACATTACCAAGATCAAATTAGAAGTATAGTCATATTTGACATGATTATCACGAGCTGAAGAACGTACTTCGAACATGAGTCGTAATTGACAAATTATGGAACAAAGATAACAAGAAAACCGAATAAAGAAATCCAAGATAGAGAAACCCAGAATAAAGAGATCCAGGATAAAGAAACCCAAGATACGATACTATGCCGGAGAATCGAAAATCAAATTCATAGAGAAAATACAGAATACCCTGATAATTCTTCAAAGAAAGAAAGTCCAAAAGAAAACATCATTTAATCCCACTGAAATCAAATATAACAAGATCAATATATCTTCCCATACATATATATCAGATGAAGCATCAAGTAGAAGAAAGCAGAATCATAATATCATATGAATTCTCTCATCAATTCTTATCGATTTAAATGAAATAGAATACCCGATAAAATAGAGCAATATAAATTATAAACCAATCAGGACTACCAATGCTTTCATCCAACACGAAATTAGAAGACATTCCCATATAACAGAATTTCTTCAAGATCAATAGCCATAGAAATATTTACGAGAACGGTGAACACATAGAACATCTCAAAAGAGACTCTAAATCTGTCCGGTCATAATCTGTCACACTCGGATAATTCACATTTGAAATATCATTTCCCCAACTAGTTACGCCATCATAAATTTTATATTAAACCATTCACTAAAAAGGCCAATTCGAATAAATTTCGATTTACACTTTTCTCGACCTTGCACTTGAGTTATTCGATTTACCAAGGAGAATTCCTTTTCTAACTAGGACGATGCATAACTCCAATAATTTTTACGTCAATCCGATACTTTCGGCTTTGACTTTACTTATCACTCATTTTCAATCTCGGATCATACTTATAATTATTCTATCATTGAACTCTTTGGGTTCTCAACCAAAACTTATTCAATACAAATCTCATGAAATTCCATTATAAGTACCACTTTGGTAAGGGGAGGGTTGTAGGACCTCGACTCGACTTTCTTATACATACACATATGACACAACTTCCATCATCATAGTAACATCATCAAAATCATGTCATTCATTCATGTTGGCTTACACCAATTTTCCTATTGTCCCATTTAGACAATATACTTATGCATACATTCTATGTTTTCTAGACACTTTACTTATCCATTCAATTAATTAAATTAATTCATGCTCATGACATTATATAAGGCCAAACAAACATAGATATTTGCATCACAATCACAACTTTCATTTCGTGCATCATCATGTACATATCATTACAATCATATAATTCAGTCCAACAATTTAACATAGATAAGTTCATTTCATTATAATCCTTTACCTCATAAAAATTATATACCATTAACATTCATCAACATTCGACATCCAATCAAGACAAGGACATTTTCATTCGTATCATAATATTATGACCTTTATTCATACCTCTACTACTTTCTATTTATTCCGTTCATCTTATCAAGTAAGCCACATACACTACATCATATGAGCATTAAGCAAATATGAATATTTATCACAACATGAACTTTCATCTCACATATTATCACATATGTATCATAAACCTTTATTCATACTTTTCTGAACCGAGATTTATCATAATCATAATTTTACTCAAATACCTTTACTTAACATTGAACATGGTTGGCGCAGCTCGGTTGGAGAGTACCCTGTCTAAATGAGACGGTACTTATACGCGTCGGAAGACATCACACTATCACGATCGATGGCATGTATAGCTAAACTTTTACACATACTAGGTTAGTCCGAGAACCGACTAAACCTGCTCGATACCACTAAATGTAACACCCGTGCACGAGATCATTTCCGAGTCGAACACGAGGTGTTAACGGACTTAATTCATTAATTAAACAGCTCATACAATTCATTTTAAAATTTCCAGACAAGCTGGCTAACTGCATCACAGTCGCTTTAAAATCATATCTCGAGTTACGAAACTCGAAATCCAATTCCGTAAATTTTTCCTGAAACTAGACTCATATATATATCTACTAATTTTTTCTAGAATTTTGGTTGGGCCAATTAGTACAGTTTATTAGTTAAAGTCTCCCCTGTTTCAGGGTTCAACTACTCTGACCTCTGTGTATTACGAATCAGATATCTCCCTATACAGACCTTCAATGACTATGCCGTTTGTCTCTAATAAAACTAGACTCAATAAGGAATCTGTACATATAAAGCGTGACTTCTAATTATCTTTGTAAAATTTATGGTGAATTTCCAAAGTCAGAACATGGGATCCAGAAATCGCTCTGGCCCTGTTTCACAAAAATTTAAACATCTCATAAAATATAGCTCATATAGCTGTTTCGCTTATTCCATATGAAAATAGACTCATCAAGCTTAGATTCCATAACTTATTAATTATTTAATTCCATTTCTACTATTTTTAGTGATTTTTCAAACTCACGTCACTGCTGCTGTCTGAATCTATTTTATGGTAAATTTTACCTATTTCATGGTTTCCATGGATTAGCTAGCAATTTGACATACATAATACCAAATATGATCATGATTAGCCATTCCAATGGCTAATCATTACCAAGCATTTCTATTTCCATACCACTCAATAACCATATCATAAGACCATACATATAAAATGATTATAATGCTATACATGCCATACTCAAAATATACAAGCCATTATGCCAAGATGGTATACGGATAGTGTGGCGTGCCTCCGACCGCTTCCGATTTCGAGCTGGCTTGTCAACACTACAAGGAATGAAAAGGAGGAGTAAGCATAAATGCTTAGTAAGCTCACATGCAAATAGCAAGTAACATAACCATATAAGCAAACATAAAACATCATTTGCATAATCATCACCAAGACATTCATATCACCTTTTCATTTATCATCTTACCATATTGTTGTTATATCGAGTTTTCAACCCGAGGGTTAAGTACATACCTGTTCAAAGTATCCATTTCACAACACTTACCAATACGTCCCTTTCATCTTGAGTATTCCTCCATTTGAGTAGAACTTTACCCGTTGAACACATCGGAATATAATTCGGATACATGGATAACTTGCACATAAGTGCCACATATGTAGCCAAGCTACCATGTAACCCGCCCATAAGTGAACTCGGACTCAACTCAACGAGCTCGGGCGTTCGCATCCATAAGTGAACTCGGACTCAACTCAACGAGTTCGGATGCCTAGTTACATCTCATGAACTCGGACTCAACTCAACGAGTTCGGACGCTCGCATCCATAAGTGAACTCGGACTCAACTCAACGAGTTCGGACGCTCAACCATCCTAGTGACATGTCACTTGTATCCTAATCTATTCCTAAGGTTCAAACGGGCTTTTTTCCTCGATCTCACATCTTTTCCGTCTTCCACGGAATATCGAAATCGATACTTCGGTGATAGTTCATACTCATCAAGTAATTCACATAATTACATATTATCATTTAAAAAACCTTAAAACATTTAAAATAATAACTATGTTACCAACATTTACATATGAACTTACCTCGTATGCGAAAATGGCTATTTTTACCATTTCGTCCACAACTTGGTATTTTCCCCATTTTAGCCCGAATTTCAGTTTTCCTTGCTAATCGAGCTTGGAAGCTTGAAAAACCCTAGCCATGGTTTCTCCTTGCTATATTCGGCCATGGGGTTGAAGATGAGCAAAATTGGCTTTTAATTTTGTATTTTAATTCATTTTACCCTAAATGACCAAAATGCCCTTACTACTAAACTTTCCAAAATTCCTTCCATGTCCTAATTTTTGTCCATAGACTTAGAAATTGGTAAAATTACTCTTTAAGGACCTCTAATTAATAATATAATTCAATTTTATGCAAAATACTTCTAGAACACAAGTTTTTCAATTTATTCAATTTAGTCCCAAATTTCAAATTAAGCACTTTATGCATAAAATTTCTTCACGAAATTTTCACACAATCATGCAATCATATCATAGACCTTAAAATAATCATAAAATACTTATTTCTATCTCGGATTTTGTGGTCACGAAACCACTATTCCGACTAGGCCCAAAATCAGGATATTACAATCCCGATATGTTCAGGCCTTATGAGGCACACGAGCCTTCAACATGGCCATGTTAAGAAGACACACAGGCATGTGCCCCTGTTTGCTTTAAAATTTTACAAACTGTTCTAAAGTGTTTAGTTTATTCCCGAAACATTTCCAAAGCGTGTTTTGGACCTTGTAGGTCTATATTAGGGTAGTTAAGAGGAAGTTTGAAAGTTTTAAAAATCAAGCAAAATTTTATGACCCCTAAATGTTTGTATGTATGTGTTTAAGTTCGATAACATATCGTATCATGTTTCGGTGTCGAATTTTAGCAAACTAAGGTTAAGTAGTTGATCAAATTATGTCTAACATGTGGACTAAACTAAAGTAAGATTGTGAGCATGTATGCACGTAATGATGTGCCATATGAATGATGGAATTTGCTAAATTTGAATGCTTGAATTGGTTGGTTTATGGATGTGAGTTTAAATGTAGGTCATTGGTGTGAATTTGGGTGAGAAATGAATCTAGAAATAGCTTTATTTTGTCCACACAGGCGTGTGTCTAGACCGTGTGTGACACACGACTGGGTACATGGGCATGTAGTTAGGCCGTGTGTCCCTTGCACCTTGAATTTGAGAAAAAAGAATGCTCAGAATTGAGCATATGGGTAGAGACATAGGCGTGTATCTCAACTATGTGTGCAAGACAGCCTAGAACACGGGCGTGTGTATTGGCCGTGTGAAACCTGCACCTAATTTCGAATTGAATTAATTAACCACATGGCCTAACACACATGCGTGTGCCATGGCCGTGTGCACAAGCCAGAGAGTTACACGGGTTGAACACGACCTGTAGCAGGGCGTGTCATAGGGTCACATGAGCGTGTCCTGTAACACCCCTAACCCGTATCCGTTGTCGAAACAGGGTTTCAGAGCATTACTAAAAAATTCAGAATATCATTCCATTAATCTACGTAAATTACTATTCATTTATCGAGATCATCTATAACATCCCTTGATATGGCCCTCGAGGCCCAATACGAGCATTAAAATCGAATCGAGACGTCATCGGGACCTCTAAGAATTTTTCACAAAATTACTAACTTTTCCCAAGGTACGGGGCTCAAACACTGTGTGGTCCAAGTGACACGCCCGTGTGACCCTAGGACATGCTCGTGTTGGATGTCGTGTTCGACCCCATGTAACTCTCTGAATTGCACACACGGCCATGCCACACGCCCGTGTTCTAGGTCGTGTGGCACACACAAGTAAGACACACGCCCGTGTCTCTCCCCGTGTGCCAAATTCTGAGCATTCTATTTCTCAAAATTAAGATGCAGAGGACACATGGCCTAACCACATGCCCATGTTACCAGGCCATATGTCACACACGGTCTAGACACACGCCCGTGCGTTTGCTCGTGTGGACAAAATGAAGCCATTTCTAGCTTCATTTCCCACGCAAAATTTCACCCAAGACCTGCACTTGAAACACACATCCAAAACCATTCAATTCGAGCATTTAAATTGGGCAATCCTCATCATTCAACAAGGCATATCACTACATGCATATGTGTTTATAAGCTTACCTTGGAATAACTTAAGAAATAGCAACATTTGATCACATATACATAACATATCACATATGAATATATCATAATAACCTACTTAATCATACCAAAATAAACCATTACTAGCCATTCCAATGACTAGGTTACAAAACATCATTTTCAAGCCATTATTAACCAAGTTGTCATATACATGCCATTATACCAAAATCATTTTACTAAGTATACCCAAAATGACTAGTTGATAGTGTGATAATGCTCTAGTGATCTCCAACCCTTGTGAGTTTCTGAGCACTATAAAACAGGGGAAAATAAAACGGAGTAAGCATTACATGCTTAGCAAGTTCGTATAACGGAAACTAAACTTACCAATCTTGCTTATTAAATCTAGGCATACAATGTTATGTTTCCATCCATTTGGCTAAATTGCCAAATCACATACATTCAATCAAACATGTTAGTCACTAAAATTTTCATATCCATCAAGTAACATAGATGAGATCATCAAGCAATATTCTTTCAAGTCATTAGCACATCGTCTCAAGATTTTCATGCCATGTCAAGAGTTTTGTGTCTGTTGAATCATTGAATTTCGATGGATGCTTAAATAGTACACTCAAAGTGTACGATTCAATAATTTGTCAATTTCATATTCAAGGGTACCCATTAGGGAACTTAACCAAGAAACACTCTCTCGAGCCATCTATCGTACAATAGGATTACCAGTCTAGGCTAAATCCTTTATATAACGTAAGCTTAGATGAGCTTGATTAAGATTACCAGTCCAGGCTAAACCCGAATCATAACGTATGCTCAAGAGGTATTATATTGAGATAACCTATCCGGGCTAAATCCTTTATATATAAAGGTCAATGGGATTACTCATCTGAGCTAAATCCCATCCGCAACAAATGCATGACTTTATTAGTTTCAGGAAAGCGCATATAATCATTGGAATTCAACATTCAATCGGGTCTTAACCCCTTTATCGCTATTTCTAGCATGTTTCAAATTTTCCATCATAGTGTACAAGTAAAGCACATCAATTTAAATCACATTACATACAAATGCAACATTCAATTAACATAATTACATGCTCGATTAAGTTACACGAACTTACCTCAATACTTGTTTGCGTAAAAAGTCTACTAATTCGAAACCTTTTTTTTCCCTCAATCTAACCTCTAATTGGTGTTGTCTAGATATATATAAATGAGTTTAACCATCAATTTCACACATTTCATATTTAAATGGACTCAATTTACATCCTAGGAAAAATTACCATTTTCCCCCTAACTTTTCCATAAATTCTGATTTTGTCCAAAGGTCCGAAAAATGAAACTTGTGCAAATTACCCCCATTCCAATCCTAACCAAAACCCCATTACAAATTTTTCAGCACATGTATTCATAAAATTTTAGAATTTTTCTTCAGATTTATAACTTTTCATTTTAGTCCCTAAATCATGTTTTCATTAAAAATTACTTTGTAAAAGTTGTTTATCTATCAATAATCTTTCATTTTCTACCATAAATTTCTAATTTCCAACGTATAAATCCATGATCCATTTTCATACCTTGATAACTTTACAAATTAATTCCTCAAATAGAGAGATTAAGCTATCCCGATTTCAAAAATACCAAAATTACTAAAAACGGGACAAGAGAACTTACCCAATTAGGCCTTGAAAGTTTTTTTCTCTCTCCTAAGGTTTCCATGTGTTTTAGGTTGAAGATGACATAAAATAAGATGATATCTTTTATCATCTTTTTAATTAATTTAATTATTTTACTATTTTCAATCTAGTCCTTGCCCTTTTTCTCTAATTCCATGGATGAGTCACCAAGAAAAATCTACATATTTTTCTTAATGGTCTAATTACCATATAAAGACCTATAGATTTGAATTCAATAGCTATTTAATCCTTATAGCTACTAGAATTCAACTTTCACATTTTATGCGATTTAGTCCTTCTCGTGATTAAACACTTAATCAATAAAATTTTTGTTTCAAAATTTTCACATGACATGCCTATTATTATATGGATCATATAATGAAATAAAAATAAACCTTATTTTCAGATCGAATTTGTGGCCCTGAAACCACTGTTCTGATTTTACTGAAAAATGACTTGTTACAACTCTCCCCCTTTAGGGATTTTTGTCCTCGAAAATCTTACCAGTAAAAAGATTCGGGTATTACTTCCTTATAGAATCTTCCAGCTCCTAGGTATCCTCTTCAATACTGTGTCTTTACCAAAGAACTTTTACTAAAGCTACCTTTTTATTTCTTAACTCTTTTGTTTCTCGGGCTAAGATTTTGATTGGTTTTTCACTATATGTCATATGAGGCTGAATCTCTACCTCTTTCAGAGAGATAACATGTGAAGGATCAGATCGGTACCATCACAACATAGACACATGAAAAACATTATGAATCCGGTCAAGCTCTGGTAGTAAAGCTAATTGATACGTAGCCGGTCTAATTCTTTCTGTAATCTCATATGGTCCAATGAACCGTGGACTCAGTTTTCCTTTGTGACCAAACCGGAAAACTTTCTTCCAATGAGACACTTTCAAGAATACTTTGTCACCGACTTGAAATTCTATTTCTTTTTGCTTCAAATCATCATAAGACTTTTGACGATCAGAGGCTGCTTTCAAGCTGTCCCAAATTATTTTCACTTTTTCCTCGGTCTCCCAGACCAAGTCAACTTTGTGTAACTTTTTCTCACTGAGTTCTATCCAATACAATAGAGTTCTACATTTGTGTCCATACAAGGCTTCATACAGTGCCATTCTAATACTAGGCTGATAGCTGTTATTATAAGCAAATTCAACCAAAGGCAAATACCTTTCCCAGTTATCTTCAAACTCAAGTATACAACACCGAATCAAATCCTCCAAGATCTATATTACCCGTTCAGATTGACCATCTATCTGGGGATGAAATGCAGTGATAAAGTGTAATTGAGTACCCAAAGCTTCTTGCGATTTACTTCAGAATTGAGAAGTAAACCGAGGATCTCTATCTGAAATAATGGAAATGGGCACTCCATGCAATCTGACAATCTCATAAACATATAATTCAACCAATCTATCCAAGAAATAATCTATACGTACCAGAATAAAGTGTGCAGACTTTGTCAATCGATCAACAATTACCCAAATGACATATTTTTTCTTTGGAGATAGGGGTAATCCTGTTACAAAGTCCATAGTAATTCTTTGGGTAATCCTGTTACAAAGTCCATAGTAATTCTTTCTCATTTCCATTCTAGTGTCGTAATCGGCTATAATAGTCTAGAAGGCAACTTATGTTCAGTTTTTACTTGCTTACATATCAAACATTTAGATACGAATTTGAAAATATCTCGTTTCATTCCCGGCCACTAGTACATCTATTTCAGGTCATTATACATTTTATTACTACCAGGATGAATAGACATGTTACCACTGTGAGCTTCATTCAAAATTTTTTGTACTAGTTCTAAACTTTTTAGTACACATACTCTGCCTCTGAATAATAAACAACCATCAGTCCCGATCTGAAATTCTGAATTAGGAGTCAATTCACTTTGTACCTGTTTGGCTTGCAACTTACTATCATTTTTCTGAGCTTCAGGGATTTGTTGCAAAAACATTGGTCTAGCTTTTAACTCAGATATGAGTGAACCATCATTAGACAATGACAATCTGGTGTTCATTTCTTGCAAAGTATATAGAGATTTTCTGCTCAAAGCATCTACCACTACATTGGCTTTTCCTGGATGGTAGTCAATAACAAGATCATAATCTTTCAATAACTCAAGCCATCTGTGCTATCTCAAATTCAAATCATTCTGTGACATCAAGTATTTCAGACTTTTATGATCAGCGAATATGTGCCATTTTTCTCCAAACAAGTAATGCTGCCAAATTTTCAATGCAAACACTATGGCCGCTAATTCGAGATCGTGTATCGGGTAGTTCTTTTATGTTATGTGGCTTTAGCTGTCATGAAGCATAGGCTACTACCTTACAATCTTGCATCAAAACACAGCCTAAACCATTCAATGACGCATTACTGTAAACTGTAAATTCCTTACCCGATTCTGGCTGGACTAACATAGGTGATTATGTCAATAAAGCTATTAATCTCTCAAAACTCAGCTAACACTTATCAGTCCACTCAAACTTTACATGTTTTTGTAGCACACAGGTCATCAAGGAAGCTATCATTGAATTTTTTTTTTTACAAATCTTCGATAATAACCAACTAGTCCCAGAAAACTTCAGACTTTAGACACATTATTCGATGACTTCCAATTAACAATGACTGAAATTTTATTCGGGTCTACTCTGACACCTTCAGCAGATAATATGTGCCCAAGAAAACTATCTTCTCGTAACCAAAATTCACATTTACTGAATTTAGCATATAATTGTTTCTCTCGTAGAGTTTGCAACACTATTCTCAAATGCTCAGCTTGCTCATTTTCATTCTGAGAGTAAACCAAAATATCATCTATAAATACCACCACAAACAAATTAAATACGGACTAAAAATTTTGTTCATCCAATCCATAAACACTGTAGGTGCATTTATCAAGCCAAATGGCATCACAAGAAACTCATAGTGTCCATACCTAGTTCTAAAAGTTGTCTTTGGTACATCTGATTATTTTTCCCATAGTGATAATAACCAGAACGAAGATCAATCTTCAAAAATACAGTGGCACATTTTAACTGGTCAAACAAGTCATCAATTCGAGGCAATGGATACTTGTTCTTTATTGTAACATTGTTGAGCTGTTTGTAATCAATACACAACCTTAACGATCCATCCTTCTTCTTCACAAATAGAACCGACACACTCCAAGGTGAGAAACTAGGTCGAGCAAAACCTCTGTCAATCAACTCTTGCGACTATACTTTCAGCTCTTTCAATTCAGTAGGAGCCATTCTATAAGGTGCTATGGATATAGGTGTTGTACCTAGAACAAGATCTATAGAGAATTCCACCTCTCTTTACGGTGGTAAACCAGGTAATTCTTCTGGAAATACATTAGGAAATTCACATATTACCGGCCCTGACTAAATCTTTGACTCAGATACTTTAGTATCCAACACATATGCAAGGTAAGCATCATAACCCTTTCAGATATATTTCTATGCTGATATTGCTGAAATCACATTAGGTAATCCATTCAGTTTATCAAATTCAACCTGAAGTAATTCACCATTCTCACATTTCAATATAATATATTTTTGTTTACAATTCACCATTCCATCATATCGGGTTAACCAATCCATTCCCAAAATCACATCAAATATATCAAATGGCAATAACATCAAGTCATCCGAAAAGTAATAACCTTTTACCATCAACGAACAGTTCTTATAAACTTTATCCACCATAACACACTAGCCTAGGTGTTTGAAAATTTAACCACAAATTCAGTGAATTCAACAGGTAAATTTTTAACAAACACTAGGTTCGTGCATATGTATGAATATGTGGAACCAGGATCATTCAATGCAGTAATATCAGTGTTAAGTAGAGAAAATGTACCAATAATAACGTATGGTGCAGAGGCATCTTCTCTAGCACGAATAGCATATGTCTTTGTAGGTGCTTGTGCCTCTAATCTAATTGTTGTATCATTGTAGTACCTCGACTACCACTAGCACTGTCGGGATGGTGAAGTGGTCTACCCCTCGAGGCAGGATTACTCGGCTTTGAAGTTGGTTCTATCTCTTTTTCAACTTTTTTTGGACAATCTCTGAGAAAATGCTCAAGTGAACCACATCCAAAACAAGCTCCACTTTTAGACTGACATTCCCCATGATGAAATTTGTTACAATGTTTATATTTCAGTTTGAGATTACCAACACTACCCATACTAGTCATAGATGGGGACGAAGACCTCGAGTTAGAACGTTGAGAGCCCCGCTCTCTTCTAGAATATCCCATAGAGGTGGTCACATGATCATAATACTTCTTTAATTTCTTAGAAGCAAATGAGTTTGACTTACCCATGGTTCTTTTTCCAGAAACCCGAGCCTCTCTTTTGGCTTGTCTATTTTCTTTACTCAATTCCTCAACTTTGTGGGCTCAATTAGCTAACACTGCAAATTCCCTTATCTCGAGAATTCCAATCAACAATTTGATGTTTTCATTGAAACCTCTTCAAAGTGTTTACACATTTCAGCCTCAGTTAGGACCCATTCCTTAGCATACTTGCTCAATTGAACAAATTCCCGTTCATATTCAGATACAATCATGTTTCCTTGTTGGAGCTCTAGAAATTCTTTCTTTTTCTGATCCATAAACCTCTGACTCACATACTTCTCCCTGAATTCAGCTTGGAAGAATTCCCATGTAACATTCTCTTTCGGTACCACTGAAGTTATGGTATTCCACCAATGATAAGCTATATCTTTCAGTAGGGATACTACACATTTCAAACATTTGGCAGGTGTGCAGGACAATTAATCAAAAACCCGGATAATATTTTCTAACCAAAACTTAGCCCTTTCCAGATCATCATCTGTGATAGCTCTAAATTCTTCTGCCCCATGTTTACGAATTTTATCTATCGGAGGCTAACCAATTCTGACAGGTTTGGCACCCTGTGGTACCTCAAGAATCGGTTGGGGAGCAGGTGGGGGAGGTCATTACACAGTAGGGTTTGTTCTCAAGTACTGTATAAACCACTCATTCATCATTTCAAAGAAGGCTTGTTATGTGACAGCCCTAAATTGACCCTAGTCGGAAAGTGGTTTCGGGACCACGAAACCGAGTCTTATAAATAATTAAAAGTTATATTCTGTGTTTATTATGTGAGTAAATGCATGTGTGAAAGTTTCATTCATTAATTTGATCATTTTTTTGTGAATTTATTAAAATGGACTTATATGAAACATTGTTGAAATGTGATAGGTTAATCTATAAGGATCTATTAGTGCATGTAATCAAAAGGGTGGACTTGCATGTCAATTTCCCCACTTAATTAGTGGTGGCCGGCCATGACAATGAGGGTGGACAAAATGTGATGGGTAAAACATGTCATAAACATGTTGTGTTAATGCTTTATGTTAGAAATGATAAAATAAGGAGCATGGTAATAAAATAATGAAAAAGGGAAATGATGAAGGAAAAAAAAGAGAAAAAAAAAGTTCTCATGTTGTTGAACTTGGCCGAATAGAAGAAAGAAAAAGAAGGGAAAGAGCTTGGAGAAAACCGGCTATGGTGGTTCACTAGACTAAGGTATGTTGATGTTGTTCCATGAGATTCATGCATATTTTTAGTTGTTAGCTTGAGTTCTACCTAGCCCATGATTTAAATCTTTGCTATGAGATGGAGATGATATTCGGCCATGGGTGTTGTCTTCTTGGTTGGTGTTTGATGTTGTGGTGATGAGGCATGAAGATGAGCTAAGTTTCGGCTAAGGTGGACTTGTGTTGATGTCATTTGCATGCTAAGTGTGAAGCTTTGTAGTGAAACATGTGATGGTGATTGATGACTCTTGGATTTTCTTTTTAGCATTTTTGAGTTAGACATTAATTTCTTTGTTTAACCCATGACCAAAATTGAAATGGTATGGTGTCTTGATGCATTGGGCCATGGTAGGAAGTAGATGAGAATTGGTAGTAAGGTGAAGTGCAAATGTTAGTATTTGATTTCTAGTGTATATATGTGTATTAGCCGAGTTTTGAACTTGAAACAAAATGGTATGTAGTCAATACAAGTAACCATATTTGTAGGAAGTATTAGGCATATAATCGGCCTCAACATAGACATGCATATTCGGCCACATGAGGTAGATTGGTGTTGCATGTATTCGGTTAGAGGCAAGCATATTGATGCTTTTATCTTGGCTTAGATAATCGGCTAAAAGAGAGTGTGGGCTAATATGTTGAGTTGATTCATGATTTCATATGTATGTGACTCTAATGTCTAATGTATTTATGGGTTAAGTACCTTGAGTTTCTCTTTTTGATGTTCAAATGATTAAATCAATTTATTTGTTAAATTAAGCTCAAGAGCAAAGGGGAACTAAATCCGATAAAGGGAAGGAAAAAGTGATCGAATAGCCGTCGAAATCATTCGACAACTTCCGAGGTAAGTTCTTAAGTAATTGAGTTTGATTCCTTTGTAAGTTTAAGTTTTAAAACGGGATGAATATGAATTATGTATATACGTTAAGGTCAATGACCTTTCTAAATGACGGCATATATGATATTATGTTTTAAATATGTGAATGAGAACTTTACGGAGTAAATTGTATAAATCTGCTAGGGACAGCAGCAGTAGCGTGTTTTGGAAAAATTACCATAAATTTTGGGAGTTGAGTTAAAAGCTGGATAAATTATGTAATTAAAGCTTGACGCGTCTAGTTTCGTATAAAAGAAATCGTGTAAGTAAAGGGGTTGCCGATAATGAGATTTTCAAAGTTGGGTGAGACAGAGTCAAAATGGCTCCGAAATCCTCTGTTCAGTATTTGGAAAATCATTATAAATCATACAAAAATGATTATAAGATAAAATTTTATGCTTCGACTCCTTAATGAGTCTAGTTTCAAACAAAATAAACAAAAACATATTTTGAATTCTGTACAATGAGAAATTAAATTCTTAGTGAAGAGTAGTCAGAGTAGTCAAGCAGTAAAATAGGGGAAACTTTAAGAAAAATCTGGTATTTATTGGCCAAACCAAAAATTCTGAAAATTTTGTGGATAGAGGATATACGAGTCTATTTTCAGAGAAAATTAACGGCACATAATTTGGAATTTTGTAGCCCTAGTTACAAATAATTTAACGACTATTGCTCAGGAAAATAGCTTGTAGAGAAATTGTGGTCATGTTGTAAACATGGATAAAACTTGTTTTAGTTGCTCATAAGCTATTGATTAGACTCATACGTGAATTCTACATTGTGATGTTATAAAATGATATATGAGTGTTAGATGGATCTTTGATATTAAAATTTGTGAAATTGTAAGTTTATAAGTATTCAATATGAAATGATAGTATGGCTTGAAATTGAATTACTCATCGGAAAATGATAGATGTAGATTCAGCCAAGACAAAGTGTATACATGAAAGTATATGTGGTATGTGAAGTATATTTGGATAATTGTGATGTGAATACATGAAAATTTATATTTTGATTTAGGATTTTATGTGATGAATGTGAATGTGTATATATGAGATAAGGTCGAATGGCAATGTGATGAATGTGAACCTGTATATATATGCGTGATAAGGCCGAATGGACAATGTGATGAATGTGAACATGCGTATGTGTGATAAGGCCGAATGGACAATGTGATGAATGTGAACATGCGTATGTGTGATAAGGCCGAATGGCCAATGTGATGAATGTGAACATGCGTATGTGTGATAAGGCCGAATGGCCAATGTGATGAATGTGAACATGCATATATGAGATAAGGCCGAATGGCCAATGTGATGAATGTGAACATGTATATATGTAGTAAGGCCGAATAGCTAATGCGAAATGTGTATGAGATAGATATGAGGTAAAGCCGAATGGCTAATGCGAAACGTGTATGAGATGGATATGTGGTAAAGCCAAATGGCTAATGTGAGATATGTATGAGATGTGTATATATATATATATATATTGTGGCCAAATGACAAATGGTGGAGGGTGTGTTTTATTAGATATTTGATAAGGTAAATGAATTACAAATATGATAGTCGATGTGAATGTTGTAACATGTGAATAAATATGCATGAAACTCTATGATGTAAACCTGGGATTAAAGACCAGATGACCATATGTGGTGACTATGTCTGGGTTAAGACTCGATGACTACGTGTGGAGATTATGTCCGGGTAAGACCCGATGACTACGTGTGGAGATTTTGTCCGGGTAAGACCCGATGACTACGTGTGGAGATTTTGTTTGGGTAAGACCTGATAACTTCGTGTGGAGATTTCATCTGAGCTAAAGGTTTCGCCGATAATCCGAGTAGAGGTTAAAGCTATAAGACTTCGTAATAAGAATTGCTTATAAATATATTCAATGCGAAAGGTTAAACAAGTATGTACTCCAAGTTTATATGTGAGCTTGATTTGAACTAAATCATAAGGTAGTCATGTGATGCATACGTGACATCGGATCAGTGTGAGAGGTTATGTGAAATTATACAATATATCTATGTCACATGAGCTCACTTTTATGTGAAAGTTTATCTGCCTATTGTATATGATGAGATGTGTATGTTCGGTAAAAGGGATGGTATGCCCGAAGGAAGAGTGAAATAAAAATACGAACAACTATGTTATAATTTGATTGTTATCTGTTGACACTGCTTAAAACTTACTAAGCATTGTAATGCTTACTCTGTTTACTTTGTTTCCTCTGTTTTATAGATCTCATTTTGAAGCTACAGGCTCGGGGATCGTCAGCAACTAGTCACACTATCACTATCCACTGTTTGGTACTGCTATGTTTTGGATTATCTTATGGCATGTATAGAATAGACTAGTAGTGGGAGGATATTTTGGGTTAATGTATATAAGCCATGCGAAAATGGCATATTTTGAATGTGTACTTATAGAAGTTTAAATTGTATCCCTGACTGTCTTTAGTATTTACCCAAAGGAATGCTCCTTATTTCAAAAAAAAATAAAATTACTATTCTGATATGAGTTTCAAGTCCGGTAATGCCCCTTTACCTATTCCGACGACGGATACGGGATTGGGGTGTTACATGTTATGCCTCCTCACTTTGGCCCTCAGACACGGGCCTTTCACTACCAGACGCAGACGCAACTCTTTGACCTGAAGCTGAAGCATTGCTCTCAGCTTCCTCGGATTCAGCTCTAGCTCGGTTGGATGACATTACTATGTGAAAAACACATTGAAACTAAATAGGAGTCATCACACTATCACAATTTATATAATGGCAGGTATAGCTAAACTCGTGTTTACTATGTCAAATCTGAGAATCAGCTAAACTGTAGCTCTAATACCATTAAATGTAACACCCTTAACCCATACCCGTTGTCAAAACAGGGTTTTAGAGCATTACCAGAACATTCAGAACATCATTCCATTAATCTATGTAAATTGTTATGTATTTACCGAGATCATCCATAACGTCCCTTAATCGGGCCCTCAAGGCCCAATACGAGCATTAGAATCGAATTAGGACTTAATCGGGGACCTCTAAGAATTTTTCACGAAATTACAAAATTTTTCCAAGGTGCAGGGCCTACACACCTGTGTGACCTTGGGATACGCCCGTGTTGGAGGCTGTGTTCAACCCCGTGTAACTCTCTGACTTGCACATATGGCCATGCCACACGCCCGTGTTCTAAGCCGTGTGGCACACACGGCTGTGACACACGCCCATGTCTCTGCCCGTGTGCCCAATTCTGAGCATTTTGTTTCTCAAAATTAAGGTGCAAGGGACATACAGCCTAATCAAATGCCCATGTTACCAGGCCGTGTGTCATACACGGTATAGACACACCCTCGTGTGGACAAAATGAAGTCATTTCTAGCTTCATTTCCTACCCAAAATTTCACCCAAGACTTGCACTTGAAACACACATCCAAAACCAACCAATTCGAGCATTTAAATTGGGCAATTCTCATCATTCAGTGAGGCATATCAATACATGCATATGTGTTTATAAGCTTACCTTGGAATAACTTAAGCAATACCAACATTTGATCACATAACATAGCATATCACATATGAATATATCATCATAACCTACTTAATCAAACCATAATAAACCATTACTGGTCATTCCAATAGCTAGGTTACAAAACATCATTTTCAAGCCACTATTGGCCAAGTTGTCCTATACATGCCATTATACCAAAATGATTTTACTAAGTATACCCAAAATGACTAGTTGATAGTGTGATGATGCTCCAGTGATCTCTAACCCTCGCGAGCTTCCGAGCACTATAAAAAAAGGTAAAATAAAATGGAGTAAGCATTACATGCTTAGTAAGTTCGCATAACGGAAAGTAAACTTACCAATCTTGCTTATTAAATCTAGGCATACAATGTTATGTTTCATCCATTTGGCTAAATTGCCTAATCACATACATTCAATTAAAAATGTTAGTCACCAAAATCTTCATATCCATCAAGTAACATAGATGAGCTCATCAAGCAATATTCCTTCAAGTCACATCATCTTAAGATTTTCATGTCATGTCAAGAGTTTTGTGTCTGTTGAATCATTGAATTCCGATGGATGCTTAAGTAGTACACTTAAAGTGTATGATTCAATAATCTGTCAATTTCATATTCAAGGGTCCCCATTAGGGCACTTAACTAAGAAACACTCTCTCGAGCCACTTATCCTACAATAGGATTACTAGTCTAGGCTAAATCCTTTATATAACGTAAGCTCAGAGGAGCTCGATTAGGATTACCAGTCCAAGCTAAACCCTAGTCATAACGTATGCTCGAGAGGTATTATATCAGGATTACCTATTTAAGCTAAATCCTTTATATATCAAGGTCAATGGTATTACTCGTCCAAGCTAAATACCATTCGGCAAAAATGCAGAACTTTATTAGTTTCGAGAAAGCACATATAATCATCAGAATTCAACATTCAATCGAGCCTTAACCCCTTTATCACCATTTCTAGCATGTATCAAAATTTCCACCATTGTATACAAGTAAAGCACATCAATGTAAATCACATTACATAAAAATACAACATTCAGTTAACATAATTACATGCTCGATTAATTTATACAAACTTCCCTCGACACTTGTTTGCGTAAAAAGTCTACTAATCCGGAACCTTTTCTTTCCCTCGATCTAACCTCGAATTAGTGTTGTTTGAATCTATATAAATGAGTTTAAACATCAATTTCACACATTTCGTATTTAAATGGACTCAATTTACGTCTTAGGAAAAATTACCATTTTGCCCCTAACTTTTCCATAAATTCTGATTTTGTCCCTAGGCCCGGAAAATGAAACTTCTACAAATTACCTCCTATTCCAAACCTAACCAAAGCCGCATTACAAATTTTCTAGCACATGTATTCATAAAATTTTAGAATTTTTCATCAAATTTTACAACTTTTCATTTTAGTCCCTAAATCATGTTTTCATCAAAAATCACTTTGTAAAAGCTATTTATCTATCAATAATCTTTCATTTTCTACAATAAATTTCTAATTTCCAGCTTATACATCCATGAACCATTTTCATACCTTGATAAGTTTACAAATTAATCCCTTAAATAGAAAGATTATGCTATCTCAGTTTCAAAAATACCAAAATTACTAAAAACGTGACAAGAGAACTTACCCAATTAGGCCTTGAAAGTTTCTTTTCTCTCTCCTAAGGTTTTCATGTGTTTTAGGTTGAAGATGACATAAAATAAGATGATATATTTTATCATATTTTTAATTAATTTAATTATTTTTCTATTTCCAATATAATCCTTGCCCTTTTTATATAATTATATGGATGAGTTACCAAGAAAAATCTACATACTTTTCTTAATGGTCTAATTACCATATAAGAACCTCTAGATTTGAATTTCATAGCTATTTAATCCTTATAGCTACTAGAATTCAACTTTCACATTTTATGCGATTTAGTCCTGCTCGTAATTAAATACTTAATTGATAAAATTTTCATTTCAAAATTTTTCATACGACATGCCTATTATAATACGGATCATATAATGAAATAAAAATAAACCTTATTTTTGAATCATGTAACACCTCAAACCCAGCCTAGAAGTTTAGACTAAACTCAGGATGCTACATTGATCACCGAAGTGATCATAGGAAAATTTTACAAAACCAGTCGACCTTAATTTCATTTCCGAAAACCATTCATATCTTTACGCACCAAAAACAGTTAATCGTTAAAAGTCCTTCCGATAAAGTTACCGTTAAGTATGAAAAATAACCAGAATAAATGTACGAATGAAAAATCTAAAGCGAAAACTGTACCACAGTTTTATAAAACCCTACAGTTCAGCATTTAACTAAATAATAAAGTCGTAATAGAAAACAAAATCTGACAATCCATTGCGCTGGAACTGTCTTAGACCTCCTTCTACTGAGTCCAGCATCCAATATTTTGAAATGTACCTAAGAAGGGGATACAGAAGAGGGGGTGAGCTACTCAAGCTCCGTGTGAGTTCAAAACCAACTACTATAGAATCGAAAACAGAAAACCCGTAGCAGTTTAGAAGCAGAACATACTTACAGAATCAGACGGTAACTTTGAGACAGAAGTCTCAGCTAGATAATTATAGTTCACAAAAGAGTTACCAATTCTATTCAGTTCGTCAGATACAATTGGAGTTACAATGTATGTAGAACTACAAAAGTAGTTTTTTAGTCAAATAGAACAATTAGATTTTCTAGCGCATAGAAAAGTCAAACATATGCTTATGAATGCAGTTGAGTTATAAAACCCACCCATCCAGCCAACACACCACTCCGTCCCCCATCACTCCACATGAGAGCTATTAGAGCTTATCCAACCAATCACACCACATAGGACCTTGTAAAGCCTATCCATCCCTGCACTCCAATAATGTCCACGACCCTCAGGGTATTGGGACTGCCCACGACTCTCTGGGTATTAGGGACAATTAATAAACTATACAGTGCCATGCATTAAACCGCGGTATAGACATGCAATATGAATGGCCAGATTAGATAGTGATGATATGCAGCGAAGGTGACGTATAAGCAGTACAGTACAATACAGTAAACTGCTATACCAGTAAAGTGCAGTTAAACTGCCAAATCAGATAAGTACATGTGTGACAGCCCAAAATTGACCCTAGTCGGAATGTGGTTTCGGGACCACAAAAACGAGGCATAAAAATAATTTGATATTTATTTTGATGCCTATAATATGTGTTAACTCATGTGTGACATTTTTTATGCTTTAATTTAGAGTTATAAATGTGAATTTCACTAGAAAGGACCTAGTAGAAAACTTTGAAAGTATGATGGGGGAATGTGTGATGACTAATTAAAGCATGCATGCAAAACAATGGCCTTGCATGTCAAATACCCCTCTTTTTACAAGTGATGGCCGGCCATGACAAAGAAATATGGGCAAAACATGTCATAGACATGTTTTGTTGGTGAATCATGGGTGAAAAAAAATAAATTAATGAGCATGGGTAATAAAGAAATGGAAAAAGAAAAAAATGGTCTCATGCATGCCCCATTTCCGTGTAATGAGGAAAAGAAAAGAAAAAAAAATTGTTCATCCATTTTTCATTCTCTCTTGACCGAAAATACTAGAGGGGAAGGGAGGAATTTTGCTTCATGCTTGGTTTGGAAGAGGATTAGGAAGAGGTTTGGCTATACTTGCATCAAGATTAAGGTATGTTTGAGGTTGTGCCATGAGATTCATGCATGTTTTTTTAGTTGATAGCTTGATGCTCTTGTTAGCCCATGGTTCAAACCTTTGTTATATCATGGGGATGGTATTTGGCCAAGGTGGATTTTGTGTTAATGCCATTGCATGTTAAATATGAAGCTTGCTAATGATATATGTGATGGTGGATTGATGGCTCTTGGACTTTCTTTTTAGTATTTTTGAGTAAGACATTAAGTTCTTTGTTTAATCATGACCAAAATTATGGTGTTGTGATGTATTCGGCCATGGTACATCCAAAAGTGTGATTTATGCTCATTGCATGGAAAGTAAGATTTGTGTTTTGAAATTTTGTTCATGTTTAGTTACAATCAACTTGAGATTCGGCTCTAGCATATATATATGTATATATGTTTGTACATGATGTATTGGTATGACATATATACTATTTCAAGGTGTATATTTGCTTGTGATGATGTTTCGGTTATGAAGTAAATGAGAGATGTGTATTGAGCTACGATATGTAATGCGTTAGTTAGTAAAATGTATGCTGTTTTTGTGTGGTATTAAGTGTATAATTGGCCTCAACATGGACATGCATATTCGGCCACATGAGGGGAAATTGGTGTGCATGCATTCGGTTAGAGGCAAGCATATTGATGCCTATTCTTGGCTTAGAAAATTCGGCTAAGAGGAATATTAACTAATGTGTTGAGTTCGATTCATGATTTCGTACACATGCGACTTTGATGCCTAATGAGTCTATATATTGGCTAAGTACCTTGTATTCCTCTTTCGATGCTCAAATGATTAAATCGATTTATTTGTTAAATTAAGCTCAAGAGCAAAGGGGAACTAGATCCGACAAAGGGAAGGAAAAAGTGGTCGAATAGCCATTGAAATCGTTCGACGACATCCTAGGTAAGTTCTTGAGTAATAGAGCTTAAATTCTGAATTGATTAGATCATGTTTAAAGCAAATTAAAATCATGCTCTTTGTGTGTGGCTATTGAGCCGAAATTGCAAGTGTGAAAAGTGCCTTGTGTTTGAGTTTTGCTAATGAAAATGAAATACGAATGTGTCATAATTTATTGATAATTGTGCTCGGTTATTCGAATGATGTCCGGGCTAAGTCCCGAAGGCTTTGTGCTAAGTGACTATATCCGGACTAGGATCCGAAGGCATTCGTGCGAGTTAATAAATCAGGCTAAGCCCGAAGGCATTTGTGCAAGTTACTAAACCCGGGTTAAGTCCCGAAGGCATTCGTGCGAGTCACTATAACCGGGCTTCGTCCCGAAGGCATTTGAGCGAGTCGTTATATCCGGTTAAATTCCGAAGGTACGTGATTCGAGAATGAGCGATCTTGCTGTAAAATTTTCAGTTAATACGCTTGAAAAATTCCAGCAATGAGGTATGTTCGTATGTGCTTGAATTAGTTGATTCCCTTCGAATAATATTCGCTCAGTCGAGTAATGAGTTTCCGGTATTTGGCTAAGATGATCCCTTATGTATGAACATAGGGGTTGGAATGTGAAATGAGTAGGATATTGAGAATTTGTGCATATGAAATTATCCGTTAGCTTTATGAATGCTATGCTTTTGTTGTGCTGGAATTTCTTGCTCAAACTTACTAAGCATAAATTGCTTACTCCGTTTTCTCTGTTTCTTTGTTTATAGATTTTGGCTCGTCACTATCGGACTCGGGATTTTGGAAGTCGAAGTCTCCCACATTATCAAAGCCCCATTTTGGTACAATTTTGGTTGAACTTTGAAATGGCATGTATAGGACTACCCTTTTGTTGTAGGTCATGTACCTTTCGGTTTTGTGTAAACTTGGATAGCCATGCGAAAATGGCTTATATACGTTTTTAGCATAGTACCATAATTGTTTGTATGTTGATCATTATGAGGTATGGAATTGTTTTGAAACGATTAGCCATTGGAATGGTTAATCATGATCACACTTTGTGCTATGTATGCAAAAAGGGCCAATTGAATCATGGAAATCATGAAATAGGTAAAGCCTACCTTAAAGGCAGATGCTGACAGCAGCAGTGATGTGGATGTGAAAAATCAATAAAAATAGTAGGAATGGTATTAAATAGTGAATAAATTATGTAAATGAACTTTGATGAATCTACTTTCATATGGAAGAAACGAAACGGTCATATGAGTTATATGTTAAGAGATATTAAAGTTCTCGTGAAACAGGGCCAGAACGGTTTCTCGATCCCCTATTCCGACTTTGGAAATTCATTGTAAATTAACCAGAGATAATTAGGAGTCATGCCATATATGTATAGATTCCTCTATGAGTGTAGTTTCTATAGAAACAAACGGCATCAGTATTAAAGCCCTGTACAAGGAGATATTAAATTCGTAATGCACGAAGGTCAGTATAGTCGAACCCTGGAATAGGGGAGACTTTAACTAATAAACTGTACTAATTGGCTTGAGCAAAAATTCTAGAAAAAAATCTGTAGATGGAAATTTGAGTCTAGTTTCAGGGAAAAATTACGAAACAAATTTTCGAGCTTTGAAACTCAAGATAAGATTTTTAAGGCGACAGTGATGCAGTGACCAGCTAGTCTGGAAATTTCTAAATGGACTGTGAAAATAGTTAAGTCTGTGTGCACCTTGCGTCCGATTCCGGTAACGGACTCGGGTACGGGGTGTTACAACATGCAGCAAGGCTGATGTATGCACTGTACTGTATTGGGATTGCCCATGACCCTCTGGGTATTAGGGGCTAACAACCAGCAAATCAGCTGCCAGTTCAGTTCAGTCTCAATCTTCCTTTTCTTCACAATCCCACCCAAAACATTATATGCATATGTATGTGTGTAAACAGTTGAACAAAATAAGAGTACAAGATTACAAACAGTCATTCACATCCAATAAAACTCAGATAAGGGTATACTAAATTACCCAGATTCAGATTCAATGGCTATGTAACCTCACTGAACAGTGTCACCTAATCAGATAATCAAACAGAAGCATATTGCAAACACATCCCCCGTCAGCCGGGTTCAGAAGCAAACATGTTGCGCAATCATGAATCTCACCTAAACTGAAGTCAGAACAAAGTTATAATTACCCTTATTAAAGCTTAGCCAAGGGTTGAAAGACACAGTGTCACAAGTACGCTTAAATTGACCTAGAACCAAAATCTGGCTAGATAAGGCCACACACCCTTGTGCTCTGACCGTGTGGAGCAGACCAAGCCATGTGGGGGTCCAAACGCCCGTGTGAAGGGTAGCACATGGCCTTGTGATAGAGGTACACACCCATGCAGTGCAAGGACATGGCCACGCGAATAGGCCGTGTAACTCACTGCCCAATTCCGCTAAAGTCAAGTACAGAGCAGACATGTCCGTGTGAGGGTCTCACACGCCCGTTGCCACAAAACAAGGCTGTGTGTTCTGAAACACACGCCTGTGTGGGATCCCTAAATCCCTAAATCAGCCACACGGTCGTGTGACACCAAATCTCTGAAACCTTAATTCCCAGACCCACATGTCCGTGTGCCCAAGGGACACAGCCGTGAGGCACCCAATTTAGCCTGAAAACCCTAACGCCCAACTTCACATGGCCGTGTGGGTCGTCACACGCTTGTGTGGCCATCGGAGTGGTCACAAAACCACCCTAAAATAGCCTCAAAATCACCATTTCAGCCACCAGATCTGTTCCCAACCTTTGCCCTATCAACATATATCAAAAAGTGACAATTTTCCATCATTTTGTCGACTAAAAACCCAAAACCAACGGTTTAGCCTACAATCAAGAAAAGCCAAAAATAAATCTTGCAAAAATAAATAAAACAATGTAGTAAAAGTTTGAATCCCATACCTGAATTGATGACGAAGAAGACAACAGTTAAGTAAAAATCCCCGATGCCAAAAACCAAAACCGATCTTTGAGTAATTTGCCAAAAGCGAAAAGAAAAGCAAAAAGAGTAGAGAAGTAGCAGAACATGAAAACAGGGAAAACAGAAAAATAAAAATAAAAATAAACTTCTCCTTCAAAACACATAATTTAATAATTATAAATGATTATAATTATTAATTAAATAAAAAACAAAACAAATTAAGAAGGCTTTCTAAAAACGTGCACCTTAAAGCTCGAACCCAAAACCTTGAGCTTCTATACACACAACCAAACCACCAAACCAGCAGGCCTATTTTTCCACTAAATTGCACGACTAAACACATATGTGTATCCTCCTTACTGTCCCTATGTTCAAATTCAAAAACTTCTAGGCCCAAAATTTGGGGCGTTATAGATCAGATTTGTGGTCCCGAAACCACTATTCTGATTTCACTAAAAAATGGGCTGTTACATGTCCTTTGGACCACACGAGCGTGTGAGCCATGCACCTTGAAAAAATTTTGAAATTTCTTGAAAAATTCCTAGAGTTCCTGATTAAGTCTCGACTTGCCTCTAATGCTCATATTAGGCCTCGAGGGTACAATTAAAGGATGTTTTAAATAATCTCGGTTAATGAATAGTAATTTGCATAAATTATTTGTGAAATTTTTTGAAAGTTTCAGTAATGCTCCATAACCCTATTTCAGCAACGGATACGGGTTAAGGGTGTTACATTTAGTGGTATCAAAGCTATGGTTTAGTCAGTTCTCGGACTAGACGTAGTATATGTGGAGTCTAGAAATACATACCATTATATAACTTGTGATTGTGTGATATCTTCTGAATCTAATAAAAATTATTTTGTAAATAGACAGAGATGGTTTCCAACTGAGCTAATTCCGATATTACTGAAAATGATACATACGTGCCTGAGTAAAAATGTTGCTTATGATAAAAGGGGACTTGTAAAGGTATGAAATAAATGTTTTATGGTGAACATGTTAATGATACACGTTAAGTGATATGTGTGTATTGATGAAAGTTAAATTTTGAGGCTTACGATCTCTATCCCTTACCAGTACAGTTTTATACAATGAAATTCATAAAATTTATATGGATTAAGCTCATAAGTGTGAAAGAATAGTACAAAGGCTGAATGATTAACAGATGTAGTCGGAATTAAGAATGGGTTAGTAAGTAAATAAGGTATTAAAAGAGATATCAGATTTTTCTGAGGATTTTTCTGAATATGTGATGTCATTTTTCAGGAAGAAGTTATTCATGAGTACACGACTTATCCAGATATGATATTTACAGAACGGATAAGTCAAAAATTCTTCCGAATTGACTTTTTCAGTGAACTAAATAATGTAAGATTATTGATGACTTTATTAGTCAGTGGAATAGTGATGAAATTGCACAGATAGTTGAATGCGGCTATTATAATCAGGGATATCTGTTGAGAGGTACGGTTATAATGACTTATAACTATGCTAAAACACTATTATGAAAATAAAGATGAAGTTGAAAATCTGGAATTACTCTATTTCTGTATCATGAATCAATTCTTGACTTTGTTCATTGTATACATTGTATATACAGAGAGCTTACATAACTGCTCTTCAACAATTTGCAAGTTGTATCAACAACTTCAGTTGCTAACTAACTAACTGCTTGAGCAAGAAAATTTGAACTCTATCATGCACCCATCTTTCTAACAGGTAAGACTTGAAGAAGATATCAAAAATCGAGTAAAAAATGTCACTGACAGTGGCTACATTAGCCACTTGATCACAGGCAGGAACCTCGCCAACCAGAAGAGAACCATCTGCAACTTTCTCATGTACAAAAAATAGATCTAGCTCTACATGCTTGAACTTGGAGTGTAAGACAAGATTGGCTACAACGACAACTGCATTAGAGCTATCGCACCAAACATTTGGAGTATCATCAGACTTAATTTGTAGTTCTTGAAGCAATGAAAGCAACCAGGTAACCTCACTTGTGGCTGCAGCAAGGCTCCTGTATTCTGCCTCAGCCATGGGCCGAGACACCACTTGCTGCTTTTTAGAGCACCACGATACAGGAGTTTGACCAAAGTATACATAGTATCCGGTTGTTGAATGCCAATCATCAAAATCTAATCCCCAGTTGGTATAGGCATATCCAACTAAGGATAATCGAGTAGACAGACGAAAAACTATCCCAAAGTCAAGAGTGCCACACAAAAATCGCAAAATGCATTTTAGTGCCACCATATGTGCAGTAGTAGGATTATGCATGAACTGACAGACTCGATTTACTGCATAGGTAATATCGGGCCCAGTCAGAACAACATACTGGAGGGTACCCGTAAGGCTCCTGTACTTAATGGGATCTTCCAAACGCTCCCCATCATCCTTAGACATGGTAGACAAGCTAACTATCAGTGTATGAAAACTCTTTGTAGTGGCCATGGAATAGCGATCAAGAATGTCATGAATATACTTCCTTTGACAAAGATGGAGACAACCGGAGGATCGAGTAACCTTATGCGAGAACTCACTATTTAACAACTGAACAAACCAATTTATAGAGGTAGACAAATTTCTAGTGATTATAATATCACGAAGAATATAAAGAGTGGAGCCAGATATTACTCGAAAAAATAGAGATGCATCATATTTTCAGACAACGAAGCCAACAGAGATAAGAAACTATTTTAGTTTCTCAAACCAGGGACGAAGAGCCTGATGAAGACCATACAAAGCTTTCTTCAAATGGCATACAAAGGGTTTACCATCTAAATCACACTGTTCATATCATGAAATTTGATGTATGAAAACCTCAGTATCAAGATCGCCATTTAAAAAGGCATTGTTCACATCAACCTGCCTTAGTGGCCACCCTTTGGAGATGACAATTGACAAAATAACCCGAATAGTAGCACAGTTTACTACTGGACTAACCATTTCCTTAAAATCACACCCAGGGACTTGAGAGCATCCTTTTGCAACTAGCCAAGCTTTGCTTTGAGCAATAGTACCATCAAGATTTTTCTTGATCTTGAAAAGTCACTTACACCCTATAACCTTCCAATTAGGTGGTCGCGAAACAAGATCCCATGTAGAATTATGAACCAGGGAATCATATTTAGCCTGAGTTGCTGTATACCACTCGGAAGTAAAGAACGCTTCCTCAATTATAGAGGATTCCACAGCTTCAACAGTCATGGCTTTGGGTTTAAAAATACTAGCCTTCGATCGAGTCACTATCGGGTGAGTATTGGTTACGGGCGTAGCACGCGTCTGACCATCAAAAGAAGACTCACGACCTTCAATAGACCTGGTCCCAACATCACTAGGAATAGGAGAACTACGTGGCTTAAGGTCAGACCCAACCCTAGGCTGAGCTGCGGCAAGAGTAAAAGTTACCGGGCAAACAACTGATTAAGAAAGTGATGGAGACAGTTGAGCAGATGGGGGCTCGACAGGCTGAGAAGAAATGGGTCAAACTAGTGGAACAAATGTTGAGATAGACTAACTATGACCTAGTAGACACCCCTCAGGAGTAGACTCAGTTGAAAGAAATCGATTATCATCAAACACAACATGTCATGAGATAATAATCTTACCAGTCGGTAGAAGACACTGGTACCTCTTGTGTTGGGCACTATAACTCAAGAAGGTAGATGGTTGAGAATGAAAATCCAACTTATATGCCATAAACAAATGTAAATAAGGAAAGTAACAACACTCGAACACTCTCTGATGATCGTAAGTGGGTTCGCATCCATAAAAAGCCTTAAACGGAGTTTATCTTTTTAGAACCGAAGTGGGAAGTCGATTGATGAGGTGAGTGAACCACACAGCAAAATGCATAGCCCTAGTATTCTATAGATAGATTCATTTGAGCCAAAAGGGTGATGCCTATGTCAACAATGTGGCGATGCTTCCGCTCAGCCACTCCATTTTATTCTGAAGTATGTGAACACGTCAATCGATGAGCTATCCCTTGCGAACCTAGGACAGACGTGAAGGCTGGATACTCTCTGCCTCAATCACTCTAAAACTATTTAATAGTCTTTCCAAACTATACTCGCCACCCAAATCACTCTGAAACTGTTTAATAGTCTTTCTAAATTGAGTCTTAACAAGTTGCTGAAACTGAACAAAACATTGTACAGCTTGAGATTTTTGGCAATGCAAATAGATCCACGTAAATCAAGTGCATACATTAATAAATGATACATAATACCAATTATTTCCACATGTAACAGACACAGGACCCCATAGATCAGAGACAACCAAGGTAAAATGAGCACTATATTCTGTAGTCGAAATAGGAAATGGCAGTTTATGTGACTTCACTTTTTGACATGCAGTGCATATAGAATTAAGACAGTATTTATTCGAGGCAATACTACATTTGTCTAACACAGTTTTAACAACACTAGCAGATGGGTAACCCAAATGTTTATGCCAAAAAAAAATTACAATCTTTGGACATATTCTGGAGCACAGAGGAACCAGTAACTGAAGCTTCGACCGACTGAATAGACATTACGGGCACCAAAAAATGGTATAGTCCATTATGAATGTGGCCCTTCAGTAAAGTTTCTCAGGTCATAATGTCCTTAATAACACAATAGGTCAGATGGAATTCAAAAAACACATCATTATCATTGGTAAATTGTGATACCGATAAAAGATTCTTCCTTATGCTTGGAACACATAAAACATTAGATAAGCGCAGTAATTTAGACTGAGTGGGTAAAAAATCATGGCCAACAGATGCGATCATGGAGGTTGTTCCATCACCTATTAAGAGAGAAGACATACCTGAATGCGGGGTAGCGTCATACAAAGCCAATGGATCTCGAGACACACTATTACTAGCTCCAGAGTCAAGATGCCATGACGTGGTACCAACTGGCATGGGAATATATGAGTCTGTACCATCACCATTAGATCCAATTTGCGTGGTATTGATATGAGACTCGAAAGAGTCAGAGTAATCAAACAGGTGAAGATCACCTACTTGAGGAAGTTCAATGCACGAATCAGAGCCAGAGTAGACATGAGCACGTGGTTTGGTATGCCATGGGACTGCAACACCACCCGATTTTCCATTATGCGGCCCTACACCAAGAGAGGAATCAAGTTGAATATTATTAGAAGTAGGCCTAGAAGGTAAAGGTGGGGTATTTGGCCTTGTAGTCCCATGCAAAGGCCCAAAACCATGCGGCCCACTAATGAAAGGCTTAGGTGCATGTGACAAATAAGGAGAAGGACCAAGCGGAGCATGCGGCCCACGTGCTAGGCAATTTGGCACCCTAAAATTTGGTTTAGCATAATTTGGGGCTAAAAATTCCCTTTGCCCGCTGAGTTGATGTTGACCATCATCAAAATAATTTTGACCAAGGTTGTTGGTAAACTTAGGTCGTCTATTCGACTGAGAGAACCAATCTTCTTCCATAACAACAGGTCGTGAACTAGGAGCTGACTTTGCAATTGAGCCTTCAGGATGTAACACCGGAACCACCACCGATGTAGAATCCTCACAATGATACCGGTAATAGCACCATTGAGTGACATGACCGAAGCACACACAAATCTGGCACTGGAGATGCAACCAAAAGCTCCTCCTACTTCCACGAGAATACAAGAGGCCACTACGAGCAGAGTCATCCACCGTCTGCGATGGAGAACTTTCCACTAGATTCGCTGCAAAGAAAACTTCTTGGACTGCCCGTGCTTGACGACGGTCACACTCGAGAATAGCATCGATGATACGTTGAAGGGGCAAGAGAGTCGATGAGAGAGATGCCGAGGATACTACGACATCAAATTTGGAGGGCAGACCTTCAAGTAATATCTTCATTCGCTCAGCCTCTAAGATTGGAGATACGGACACCTCCGAAAGGGCACACAACCCTTTCACTTTCGTAACATAGCTCTTAATCAAGAGAGTGCCTTTTTTGAGGGAATGTAACTCATGCCGCAATCAGGACTACTTCGTACCAGTATCAATCGCAAAGTGCGTACCTATTGTCGTCCACACATCAGAGGCCGTTTGTACATCCATAAAGGATGAAAGGAAAGAGGGGCTAATCGTGGAAGGTAACCACGAAGTAAGGAGATTATCTTCTTGATTAAATGTTGAGGCAGCTGAAATGGCCACAAGAGCATCGTCTGTTGCTTGAACGAATCGTGTTGGTGCTGTTATCGAGCCATCTAAGAAACTGGCCAAGTCATAACTAGTGACGATAAATCGCACTTATTTCTACCACTGTACGAAGGTACCCTCGTCAAGTTTAAACACCTCATGCCGAAGGAATGAGTTAAAGAGTCGATCACCGGTGAAAGGAGAGCCATGAGGCTCCAAAGCTTCGGAGTCAGCGAAATGCATAATGGTCATAGCCTAGGATCAACGAGCGATTGATACCATGTTGAGAGGTACAGTTGCAATGACTTAATAACTATGTTAAAACACTATTCTGAAAATGAAGATGAAGTTGAAAATCTGGAATTACTCTATTTCTATATCATGAATCAATTCTTGACTTTGTTTATTGTACACATTGTATATATAGAGAGCTTGGATAACTACTTTTCAATAATTTTCTAACTGTATCAACAACTTCAGTTGCTAACTAACTAACTGCTTGAGCTAGAATATTTGAACTCTATCTATATCTTCTGGGTACTCTATAAGTTCTGTTACTCTCAGAGGCATATGAAATTGTGATGTTCAGATGCAATATTTATCATATTGAAAGGCTGGCTAATTATAATAGATGGAATTATTGAAAGTCTGGTTGATTCATGAGCGGTATTGCTCTATTTTTCTTGGGTTTTCTAATTTATCATGATTGATATAAGATTTGATGATAAGTTTCATATGATATCATTTTCTACTTCTACTGATTGAAGCCCTGAATTACGAATATGCAAGTTATATTGTCTTTATCATAGTTGTTTCTACTAAGTATGCGTGATATTACTCTTCTGAAGTTTTTCTGAGATATCATCAATCTCTTTATTATGTAAACATGGGATACTTGTGAAAGATATTCTTTGATCAGAGGTAATTATATTTATTACTGTTATAAATATTGATCCAATCACGAGGTATGGTGATAGGGATCACAGATCATAGAAACTGGGTTACTGCATTGGTTATTATTGGGGTCACTTTCGGTTTTCCCTCTTTTAAGTTGAGGTGCACTATTGATGTTGAAGTGTTGCTTTATCTATACAGTTGAAATGTCAGTCATATTATTGCACAATGATTTAAAATCTATCTGATGGTTGTGGCTTTGGAAAAAATCAAAGCTTCAATGTTAATAATTGAAATAGCTACATTGATGACCCAATTATTACAAAAATGAGGTAAGATTTGAATGAATTCATAAATATCAGTAAAGTTTTGACCAGTTAGAAGCTCTGTTGACCGAAGTATTAATTCTGGTTCAGCCTAAATCAGGTAAGGAGTTTGTTATTACAGAGATGTATTATTGAATGGGATTAGATTATGTTTTGATGCAGTAAGGCAAGGTAATAGCATGTACTTTCAGATAGTTAAAAATCACATGAAAAGAATTACTCGATACATGATCTAGAATTGCTGGCTATTATTTTTGTATTGAAATCTAAAAACATTACTTGTTTGGTAAAAATGTCATGTATTCACCGATTATAAAAAGTTGAAGTATTTGATGTTGCAAAAAGATTTGACTTTGAGATAGCATATATGACTTGTATTGTTGAAAGATTATGATTTGACAATTGTATACCACTTGGAAAGAACGAATGTGATTACAGACATTCTGAGTAGGAAATCTCTGTATACTTTGTAAGCCATGGATACTGATTATGATTGTTTGATAATAACTTAATTTTAGTTGAGTATAGAGCTAAACTAATGTTTCTATGAAAAAACAGTGAAACTCGAAAAAGTGATAATGAGTTGTAAGTTAAACGGGTATAGAATGAAATAATTATTGAACCAGGATAGTTAATTTGAATTTGATGATTGTCTATTATTCCGAGATAGAGCCTGTATACTGAATAATTTGGAACTTTTACAGAAAATTTTACATGAATGATCATAGTAGTACTATGTCTGTTTATCTGGGAAATGATAAAATACACCACGATTTGAAAAAGATATACTGGTAGCTCAGAATGAAATGTGGTATTTTTGAATCCATATTTAAATGCTGGATGTATCATCAAGACAGAGATGATAATTGCAAGATGGGTATAGTCAGTGAAAATACCGAAATCGAAAAGAGACAAAGTTACCATGAATTTTATATCAGGATTATCCCTGTTTATGAAAAAGAAAGATACTATTTGAGTAATTTTTGATTGTTTGACGAAGCCTGCACATTCCATTCTAGAATGAGTGGATTCAACACTTGATAGATTGCTTGAATTATCTGTTTTTGAGATTGTCAGATTATATGATGTGCTAGTTTCTATCATGTCTAATAGAGATCTACATTTTAAATTCTGATTCTGAAACAAGTTACAAGAAACTTTGGGTATACAGTTACATTTTAGTACTGTGTTTCATTTTCAGACAGATGATCAATTTGAACATATGATTCAGATCTTGAAAGATATTCCTCGATGTTGTGTACTTGAATTTGAAGGTGACTGAGAAAAGTATTTGTCTTGGGTCGAATTTTCTTATTATAACAAATAATAGTCAAGTACAAAATTATACTGTACGAGGCTTTATATGGTCACAAATGTAAAACTCTTGTGTTATGGATGAAGTTCAGTGAGAAAATATACATGTAGTAGGTTTGATTCTTTAAAATCGAAGAAAGATGAAGTGATCTAAGACAGTTTAAAAGTAGTATTTGATCGTTAGAAATCCAATGTGATTCTGAAATGAAAATAAATGGAGTTTCAGTTTGGCGACAAAATATTTTTGAATGTTTCGCCACGGAAGAAAGTTCTCCAATTTGGAAGTAAAGGTAAATTAATTTTGTGGTTTAATGGGTCATATGAGATCATTGAAAATAATTAGACCTGTTGCATATTGATTGGTATTATTATCAGAGTTCTACAGAATTCACAATGTTTCATGTGTATATGTGCTATGACTGTATCGATCAGACCCGTCATCTATTATTTCTCTGATAGAGATTGAAATTCAGCTTGGCATAACTTCCAGTGAATGACTAGTTGAAATCCTGGCATGTGAAGTGAAAGAATTAAAAAGATAAAGGTAGCTTTAGTAAAAGTTCTTTGACAATTATACGATATAGAGAAAGCTATCAGGGAACCAGATGGAAACATGAGAAAATAATGTCTGAATCTCTTTACTGGTAAAATTTTCGAGGACGAAAATTCCTTAACGGGGTGAGTTGTAACAGCCCAATTTCAGTTAAATCAGAACAGTGGTTTGAAACCACAAATCTGAGCCGAAAATAAAATTTATTTATTTTTATTATATGGTCCATAATATGATAGAAATGTCATGTGAAAATTTTGATAAGAAAATTTTATCGATTATGTGCTTAATTATGAGAAAGACCAAATTGTATAAAATGCAAAAGTTGAATTCTAGTAGCTATAAGGATTAAATAGCAATCGAATTCAAAACTTGAGGTCCTTATATGGTAATTAGACCATTAAATAAAGTATGTAGATATTTTTGTGACTCATCCGTGGAAATTTAAAAAAAGGGCAAGGACTAAATTGGAAAGTGAAATAATTTTAATTAATTAAAATATGATAAAAAGAAATATCATCTTATTTTATCATCTTCTTCCCCAAAAATGCATGGAAACCCTAGGAGAGAGAAGAAACTTTCATGGCCAAATTAGGTAAGTTTCCTTGGTCCGTTTTTAGTAATTTTGATATTTTTGAAACCGAGATAGCTTAATCTATCTATTTGGGGGATTAATTTGAAAAGTTATCAAAGTATGAAAATTAGGTCATGGGTGTATATGTTGAAAATTTGAAAATTATGGTAGAAAATGAAAGGTTGTTGATAGATAAAAAAACTTTTACAAAGTGATTTTTGATGAAAACATGATTTAGGAACTAAAATGTAAAGTCGTGAAATTTGATGATAAATGCTGAATTTTTATGAATACATGTGCTGTAAATTTTGTAATGGGATTTTGGTAAAGCTTGGAATAGGGATTAAATTGTAAAAATTTTATTTTTCGAGCCTAGGGACGAAATTAGAATTTATGAAAAAGTTAGGGAAAAATGGTAATTTAGCTTAGGATGTAAATTGAGTCCACATGAATGTGAAATGTGATAAATTGACTTTAAATTTACTCTTATAGATCTGGATAGACAAAATTCAAGGTTAGAACGAGAAAAAGAGGAAAATGTCGGATTAGTAGATTTATGTACACGAAGATTTGTTGAGATAAGTTTGTATAACTAAATTGTGTTTATTTTCATGCTTGCATTAATTGTGTTTATGTAAAGTGTATAAATGTCAAAAATATATGAAATGATTACATATCCGATCAAGCCTGATAAATAAAAATGTTTAAATTAAATGATAATGCCCGATAGATGATAAAGGATAAATGATGAGAATGTTATTGATATGCTTGAAATGAATGTGAAATGTGTTTATTTGAATTATATGAATGTTGAAGATGTATGAAATAATCAAATGCCCGATAATACTTGAGGAAATGTTTAAATCCCGATTGGATAAAATGGAAAATCTATGGATATGCGATTTCCCGAAATGAATGAGGTCCTGCATTTATTACTGACGGGATTTAGCTTGGACGAGTAATCCTATTGACCTCATTAAAAAAAGGATTTAGCCCAAACGGGTAATCTAGATCAAGCTCCTTAGAGCATATGTCATAAAAAGGATTTAGCCTGGACTGGTAATCCTGTTGTATACATGTGTGGCTCGAGAGTATACTCTCTGATATAGTACCTTATGGGTACCATTGGACATGATTTGACGGATCCTGATCCGTACACCTCGAGTGTATTACCTACGTATCCATTGATATTTCGAATGAGTTCAACAGGTGACAATTCCAAACATGAGAAGATACGAATGATAAAATCAGTTATTACACGTATCCGTATGAAATACAAGAAAATGATGATACATGACAAATGACATATGAAAACTTGAGATGATGATATTTGTACATGGAATTTATTTGATGAATATATGTTCATTCTTGATTATGGACTTGTACATCTTGAGTGTACTAATCGTGACCTTGATATTCCGAGTAATATGAGTAAAGTTCTAATATGAAATGATCTGAACTCGAAATGAACTAGTATGAAATTATTCTTGTAATAATGAGATGAATTATGCATGTTGAATGAATAGACATTATGGAAAGCATATGTGCTTGGAAACTTGATTATTGTTGAGCCCATATATGTTTTGATGTCATTAACAAGGGCAATGAGGATATGTGTAGGGCTTGAGGTCAAATTGATTGAATATGCCTTACATAGTTACCTCGAAATAGAATGAACGGTAAGTTAAGTACCATGTTATACGAACTTACTAAGCATTTTATGCGTACTTAGTTTTATTTCCCTGTTTTAGAGTAAATCAGAAGCTCGTTGGATTGGAAGCTTGGCGGAGATCACTCACACTATCCATTGATCCATTTTGGCACAATATGGTAAAGCAATTATGGTTGTAATGGCATGTATAGGTTATATTGGCCATATTGGCATGTAAATGATAATGATGTTTGTAACCTAGCCATTGGAATGGCTAGTAATGGCATGTTTTGATGTACTTGTAATGTCATACTATGGTAGTTTCAAAATGTTAAGTAGTTGATCAAATTATGTCTAACATGTGGACTAAACTAAGGTAAGATTGTGAACATGTATGCACGTAATGATGTGCCATATGAGTAATGGAATTTGCTAAATTTGAATGCTTGAATTGGTTGGTTTATGGATGTGAGTTTAAGTGCAGGTCATTGGTGTGATATTGGGTGAGAAATGAAGCTAGAAATGGCTTTATTTTGTCCACAAGGGTAGACACACGGATGTGTGTCTAGACCGTGTGACATACAACTGGGTACATGGGTGTGTAGTTAGGTTGTGTGTCCCCTGCACCTTGAATTCGAGAAAATAGAATGCTCAGAATTGAGCACACGGGTAGAGACACGGGCGTGTGTCTCAATCGTGTGTGCTACACGGCCTAGAACACAGGCGTGTGTCTTGGTCGTGTAAAGCCTGCACCTAATTTTGAATTGAATTAATTAACCACATGGCCTAGCACATGGATGTGTGGCATGGCTGTGTGCACAAGTCAGAGAGTTACACGGGGTCAAAAACGGCCTGTAGCATGGGCGTGTCCCTTGGACCCCATAGGCGTGTGAGCCTTGCACCTCGGAAAAATTTTAAAATTTCGCGAAAAATTCCTAGAGTTCCCGATTAAGTCTCAACTCGACTCTAACGCTCGTATTGGGCCTCGAGGGTCCAATTAAAGGACTTTTTAAATGGTCTCGGTTAATGAATACTAATTTGCATAAATTACTTGTAAAATGTTCTGAAAGTTTCCATAATGCTTCGTAACCCTGTTCTGACGACGGATACGGGTTAGGGGTGTTACACCAAGCATACCATTTCCAAACATGGTTTTATCAATTTACCATATATGTATACTATAATAACCATAAGATTCAACATATTACATGACAACCATTAAAATACTTTACAACTTCAACTTAAAATTTCAAAACAATACCCTAGATTCATGCCACAAAAAAGGAACAAAAAGAGTTAAAATCTACGAGACTGAAGCTTGATAGTGTAACCCTTGAAGTTGATCTGTTTTCCTAGTTCTACAAAATGTTAACTACAGATAGAAGAAAATGAAACAAAGTAATCTTATATAGCTTAGTAAGTTCATAGTTAAATTCTAAACCAACTTACCTCATTCAAGTAACTGAAATTAAACAACTTAGATTAAAGTAACCTGACATTGAGTTTACAAGAACAGGTGAGATTTGCACAGATTAAATAATCAAATAACTCATGTTTATCAAGAATTTAGTCATGATTATTCAAGTATACATTCCATCAAGATCATTCATGTATGTTCAATCAAAATCATTCATGTATATTCACTTAGGTCATTAAATTTTTTGATAATTAATCATATATTTAACTAGCCCGATGAACTATAGTAACATAACTTAGATACTTAGGTAACTACACCACACTAGAGAGTATCGTAATGCTATACAGAGGCACCGTAGTGCTAACAGAGGGACGATTGTGCAATCAGAGGCACGAGAGTGCAAAAAAGACACCGAAGTGTGAATAAAGGCATCGAAGTGCAAATAGAGGTGTTGAAGTGCAAACCTGTACAAACGTGCATTCTAACCCTATTGGAATGCTAATCGTATCCTAATCTATAACATTCCAAAATTGGGTTAGAAGAATTTGGTTAGTGAACCGGAAGTTGTTATGCTTTGATTTTCAAGGTTACATTTATATGTTTATAACGAAAATTAGTTACTGGTCTGATGGTGAAGAGTTAATGAGATCATCTTTGAAACCCAAGTTCGAATCCCTTCCCTAGCATCATTCTTATTTTGTGCAATTTTGCTCCAAACCCAAGTAGGTTTCACGCATTGTTTTAAAAATAAATGTTGTAAGAGTTTAAACAAGAATGAGATTTGGCCTACTGGTTAAGTAATGTATTTTCCTCAAACACTAAATTATCTCTTGATTAATTTGAAAATTGAAAAAATATCTTTTTGGATTATCTAATGATCTTATCAGTTTTTTTAAATTAACTAATCTGTGCAGAAATTAATTTTTTTTTCTATTTCCACTCTTTTTACTTTTTTCCCTTTTCTCTTCCTTGTGCCACCCTTACTAGCCCTAAAAATCTCAATTTTTCTTTCTATGTGGCCTCCAATCCTTCATTCCTCCTCCTTTCGTGGTCGTCGCACCACCTCTACTCCTCATTCAATTTTCTTTCATCTTTTTTCTTATTGTTTTCTTTTGATTTCATCCCCTACCACTTTCATTTTTTAGTAGCAATGTTGCTTGTTTTATTGCCTTCCTTTTCCGCACAAATCAACCCCTCTATTGTTGTCATTTTTGTGGTGTTGTTGCTCCTTGAAAACACCAATAGAGGCTGTTGTTTTTCTTCCCATTTGTCACACTCCGTTGCTACATTTTTTACTCAATTTTTCCTTGTTAAAATAGCCCCTAACCTTGTCATTTAAGTTTGCATCTGTACTTGGTAAATCCGTCATTTCAGAGCTAGAAATCGCGAAGCATAAGTGCTGATTTCTGTCAAGATCTAATATCGTATAATCCTTTGATATTTCTTTGCTTTGGCTAAATGTCTCAAAGGCCATAACCAATTATTTTGGTTACTGATTTTTATTTTTTTTATGTCGAAAGACCGAATCTAAATTTCCTCAATCAGTAGTGACAAAAAAGTTAGTTCACACTCTCGTTTTGAATAAAAATAATGTAAGTTCGCTTACCAAATTTGGACTTGAAATGTCACTTGTGAATCATGGTTTGGCTGAAACCTATAAGGGTGTTCTAAGGCTGATTTTGATTGTGTTTAATCGTATTAATTGCATATCTGATCTAGGGATATCTAGATCTAAAGTGGGGAAGTGCTGACTTTTTTGGATTAGTGTCACAGATCTGTGGATTTAAAGTGTAGGATTTAATCAAATGTGAATTGTGTGTGTGTGATATGCTTTTGAGTCATGGTCAAATGCTACCATAGGATGTGTTTTGTCGATTGAAAAATTATGCTTTTTAATGATGCATTTTTTATTGTTTTATCTGCTTTGGACTGATTATGTGAATGAGGCTGTAATAATCGAATGCATGTCGGGTGTCCTATTAGTGGCCAAGTGTGTTGTGCGTGATTGGTAAGTTGACCAAATAGGTATGCATGTGTTTAGCAAGGTGGCTGATTTTGATATGTGATCTCTATTTAGGCTAGCCGAATGTGTTCGTGTTTACGTAATATTGATTGACTATGCACATTGGTTTATCTGTTATGACTGAAAATACATACACTACTAATGTATGTTATAGTGTTCTTATGACATGTGTGTTGAATGCATGAGGACATGCTACTAATTCTGTATTCACTGTACGCTTTGTTGAAAACAAGTTACCTCTTTTATATCTATTATTACATGTAAGCATGCCAATGTTAAGGATTTATTGATTTGGTGATCACATGTTTTACTGAATGTTTGAGTACAAGCCATCTTTCTGCCTCATTAAAATCATGTCATTGTTTCTGATCTATTTTTCGCATTTTATCACATGCTTCTATACTGTATCGTATTTGATTACGCTGATCTGATATAATGATATTATGCATTGCATCAGGTAGAAAAAAAGGAGATTTTTGGAGTTCTGGCGGTATATCCGCAATTTATTGGAGTTTTAGTAGTAAATTGCAATTTTGGAGTTCTATTTGGAGTTCTAGCGATTTGTTTGCATATTATTTTGGAAATTTGTTTGAATACTATTCTGGTGATTCATCCGCAACACTATTTTGGTGGTTTATCCACACAACTTGACTGGCAATATAACTGCAATTATTTCCCGTTATCGTGGTTTAACTACAATGAGCTAAAGCTCCTTCTGATATGGTGTGTATGGTTGGATATGGTGTGTAACAGATGGATGGGTAGGATTTGCATCGACATTCATGATCATGCATTTGAACTCTGAAACTCAATGATTCTGTAATTTCTGTAAAAATTGTGATTGGTAATTGTTATTATTATTGATTTTGAGTGTGCATGATTTTATGGTCTTTGTTATACACCGTTTATTTTTTATTGATCTCAAACGGGGCTTTTTAAGCTCATCCCATTAGTTTAACATCTTTCAGGTAATTTGCAAGATTAAGGCTCAGACTCAACATTCAAAGGTCTCACCTCGATTTTTATTAAATAAAGTATTTAATTTTATACTTTTATATTTATTTCGGTCTGTAATCATTTTTACGAACTGTAGCATGGTTTGGTTTTGGGGTATTCTAGTAGTTTGCATGCATTAACGTTAAAATTGGACAAATTGAATAATTGGATAGAAATAATAACTATTCATTAAATATATGAATTAAGGTTTTAATTACAGTTTACACTTATCGGATTTTTCGCTGCAATTTTTTTTTCAAAACTCTGTATAATAAATTAATAATCGAACATGTGTTTAAATTAATAAACACCTTTTTAAATTGGACTTAAAGCTAAATTGGAAAAATTAAAGTTTTTATAAAATAAAGAGAAGCCCACTAAAATTTTTTGAAAAAAAAGGTGAATGTTTTGAAAAACAAATTCTAAAATTCTGCTCGTCTTAATCTAAGTCATTTTGGTGACCTTGTAACCTTTAAAATTGATCAAAACTTCTGGGCCAGGTTGGGGAGGTTGCATAATCGTTTATTATGTCCAAACGGGTATTATAACATAATTGGTATCATTTATACCTTATAACATTTTCATGTTATCCGTGCACATACTATAAACAAATCATGTTCATTCAGAAATACGTATGCATCATAATTCACTAGCATTTAACAGTTCTCAACTTAGTCCTTTCTCATCTTAGCAATTATTTATAATATTTCAGTGTCAACTCACAATATCAACAACATATATAAACATAATTCAAAAACCAATATATATAAACTCATTTCAATACATTATGAACTTACCTAATATATTTGGCTAACGAGCTAATTTGTAGGGACTATTCTACAATTTTCCCTTTTCCCCTATTTTCCTCCGTACAGTTCAATCCTTGATCTATATAATAGTTAAAGTCAATTTATCAAATTCAATTACAATACCATGCTCCTTTATATGTATAAGACCTTTTAATTCTATGTTATAAAATTTTCCTAAACTTTTACACTTTATTCAATTTAATCCCTAAAATCGAAACTTCTAACACCCCTAACCCGTATTCGTCATTGGAATAGGGTTACGGAGCATTACTAAAATATTCAATCACATTTTATAGACAAATCATGCAAGTTACGATTCAAATTCTGAAATCATTCGAAATGTTCCTTAATTGGAGCTTTGAGGCCCAATACGAGCATTAGAATCGAGTCGAAAATTAATCGGAACCTTTAAGAATTTTTCATGACATTTCAAAAATTATTCAAGTTGCAGGGCTCACACGCCCATGTTGTCCAAGGGATACACACGTGTAACCCTGGGACACGCCCGTGTTGGAGGCCGTGTTCGACCCCATGTAACTCTTTAGCTTGTGCACACAGCCATGCCACACGCCCGTGTACTAGGTCGTGTGATTAATTCATTCAATTCAAAATTAGGTACAGGTTTCACATGGCTAAGACATGCGCCCATGTTCTAGGCCATGTGGTACACACGGCTGAGACACACCCCCATGTCTCTACTCGTGTACTCAATTTTGAGCGTTCTGTTTCTCAAAATTTAGGTACAAGGGACACACAGCCTGACTACAAGCCTATGTACCCGGTAGTGTATCACACACGGTCTAGACACACGCCCGTGTGTCTGCCCGTGTGGACAAAATAAAACCATTTTTAGCTTCATTTCTCACCCAAAATCACAGTCATGACCTGCATTTGAAACACACATCCAATACCAACCATTCCAAGCATTCAAATTAAACAAATTCTATCATTCAACATGGCATACCATTAAATGCATACCCGTTCATAATCTTGCCTTAGTTCAATCCATATGTTAAACATAATAGATCAACTACTTAACACATATGTACCTACTATAGTAAGACATCACAAATATATCAAAACAAACCATTACTAGCCATTCCAATGGCTAGATTACAAGCATCATTTACATTTACATGCCAATATGGCCTATATATCCTATGCATGCCATTACAACCATAATTGATTTACCATATTGTAATACCCCCTACCCGTATTCGTCACCAGGAATTACTGGAGTTTACCAAATTAATTTTCTATTATTACAAGTTAAATACTATTTGTTTACTGAAACATGTCATGACGTCCCTTAGATGGGCCTCTAAATCCCAAAAGATACATTGAGGCCAAACCGGGATTAAATCAAAACAATAAGAAACTTTTCACAAAATTCGAGTTTTTTTTTCCATGAACTCAATATAACTCCTTTATAAATATCTAACCTTCCCTGCAATTTTAAACCTAGACCAATCCAAATCAACCAATTCATTTCAACATATTTTCAAGATAAATTCAAGCATATCCATGAGATAACCTCATCACATACCAAAACCAAAATTTGTTAGCCATACCACTGGCTAACCTTACTTTCATTTCACATTAACATTTACTTTATTAGCTTATACATGCCATTGATTTCCAAAATAAAGTTTATTTATATACCGAAATTGTGAGGTTGATAGTGTGATGTGTCTCCAACCGAATCCGACCTCTTAGCTCTTAACACTACAAAATAGGGGAAAGGAAGCAGGGTAAGCACTTTGTACTTAGTAAGCTCATGTAACAAGAACTATACTTACTTAATATTTTCAATACAATGCAATAAACATTCATACATCCCTTCAATGCATTATTATACTAACATGCACAAACTCAACATTCAAGTTAGTCCAATAATTTCCATGTATCAATAATATATATACCATGATTGATGAGCTCATCAATACTATGATTTCCATTCCCTTGTTTTTTTTCCTTATTTATCCCGTTGAATTTCTCGAAATTTTGATGGATTTTCAAGGGTACACTTTAATGTACAAGTCCAGGTCTATCAATTCATATTCATGTGCGCACATTTCTATTTCAGAGAGCACACTCCTGCAAACCTCATCCTTATAATGGGATTACCAGTCCAGGCTAAATCCCTTGCAACAACAATTACTCTAATGAGCTTGGATCTGAATTACCAGTCCAAGCTAAATTTAGACCCTAATTCAGATTACCTGTTTGGGCTAAATCCATTTTCCACATATTCTTCGGGAGGGCTATATCAAGATAGGATCATCCATCTAGCCTAGATCTTTTTTATCGTCAATTCCTTTTCAGAGATCCATCAAATTTCCTTTCATTCAACCGAGATTTCTTCCCCTTTTTATCAAATATATCAATGTTTCATCAATTTTCATACAATGAACATTCAAATCATATTCACATCAATAACATACATTTCAAGCATTTAAGAATATAATTCAAGTTACACGAACTTACCTTGATACTTGTTCGTATACAAAAATCTACTAATCCCGAACTTTTTCTTTTCCTCGATCTAGCTTCATATTTGAATTTTCTGGATCTAAATAAATAAATTTAATCATCAATTTAATACATTTCATGTTCATATGTAACATTCTCTAAAATTCCACTATTATTTATAGTTCATTCAAAGTTGTCTACTTGAGTCGTAGTCACTAAATTATTTATATCTCAAGCTACAGAATTCCAAATTAAAAACCGCTTGATGTTTCTGAAACTAGACTCAAATACCTTTCTACCATAAATGTAACACCTCTTACCCATGTCCGACGCCAGAACAGGGTACGAGGCATTACAGGACTTAATCGCTCACAAACATGCAAAAACTGAGTTACAAAATTTCTTTTAATTAAAAAAATTTCATACACATGCATAATATCCCATACACGGCCTACGAAGCCCTAAACATGCATTGAAAGTAGTTAGGGACTAAATGGAGAACCTTAGAAAATTTTGGGAAAACTTAAAAAATTTCTTTCTATGAGACAAGGTCACACGCCCGTGTGGACATAGGGACCCACCCGTGTCCTCAAGCCGTGTAACTCTCTGTCTATGACGTTAGCGAATAATTTGAACCACACGGCCAAGCCACACGCCCGCGTGCTAAGGTCGTGTCCCCCACATGGTTGAGACACACGACCGCATCTCGGCCCATGTAGTCAACACTTAGGCTATTTTCCAAGCCTTCATGTTAGCCATAAACCCTTACAACCTTATACATATTTAAACCACAATTCATGGCATCATTTTAATGATTAAACACTCTTTATTAAGACATATTCATAACATTAACATGTCCTCTTATAAGCAATGCATCTACTCATGCAATACCAAGTCTAGATTCCTTAATTCACATTCATAAGACTTGTCATTTTGATAATCACTTTTACCATTATACTAGGGTTACCAACTTATCCATCAAGCACTCATGTTCAACCATTATCATGTTGTTTTTATAACGTGCAATTACTACATGGCTATGACCACCTCAATCATAGTATCAACCATGCATGGCAAACAAACATAACCACATCATAAAACTTAGACATGACATGAATAGCTAGGTTTACAAGACATAATGAATTTGAGCCACATCTCATGACCATATACATATAACTCAATATAAGCCAATACATTTGGCCAAAGCATAATAACACATGCCAATAAACTAGATCCCTATACATACCACTCACTTGAAATTTCTAATATATGCTTCATTATTCCAAAGGAAGTGACTTGATAGTGTGATGCTGCCTCCGACGATCTCCAACCCTGAGCTATCCTGTCAACAATAAAGAAAAGGAAAGGAAGGGAGTAAGCTTTATAGCTTAGTAAGACCGTATGAAACTAATAAGCAATTTATCAACTTGCTTCTCAAGGCAATACAACCATATTTGCACTTTTACTTATGTTTAGGTCGAGCTATTTTCTCGAGTCATAGTCACTAAATTATTTATAACTTGAGCTAAGGAACTCCAAATTAAGATCCTCTAATTTTCCTTAAAACTAGACTCACATATCTTCTTACCATAAAATTTTCAGAATTTTTGGTTTAGCCAATTAGTACAGTTTATTCTTCAAATTCACCCCTATTATGTTGTTTGATAGCTTCAAACTTTCTTTACTAAAAATTAATTATCTCCTCACACGGGATTCGAATGATTTCTCGCTTGTTTCTTTTAAAAATAGACTCATTAAGAATTCTAATCATATAAACTATAACCAATAAATATTTTTTTACAATTTTAAAGAATTTTCTCAAATTAGAACGGGAGATTTCGAAATCATTCTGACTCTGTCTCACAACAATTTAAATAGTTCATAATATGAAACTCTTTTCCTTACACCTTTTCTTCTATAAACTAGACTCATTAAGATTTAATTTAATATTTTATTCAACCTCTAAATCAATTTCCACAATTTTTGGTGGATTTTCAAAGTCGGACTACGGTTGCTGTCCAAAACTGCTTTAGTGTAAATTAATGATACTAAGTTTATCACACCTTATTAATTTATTTCCACCACATTGGTAAAGATGCATATTTATACATCATAAGTATAGACCTATAATCACAAGATCATCACAAAATCATTCTCATAGACATGAATTACCTACTTACATCTTCACCAAATCTGCATCATGAACCGAAATCATTTCTCATGAGCTTGGCATACATACATGTGTTACTCAACATGCTCATATTCATTCCTTACTAATCATACAACATGAATTGAATTTACATTTCATCAATTTCATGTAAGTACCTGTACCACTCACAACATAGCCATAAGCTCTATCATTTCGACTTAAACCTTAAATTTCCCATTGAACCATTTGGAATACCACAGGATAATCACTAAGCCTTAAACATAGGGTACGATGCCGATGCCATGTTCCAGACATGGTCTTACACTGGCTTACACATCTAGGTCGATGCCATGTCCCAGATAGGTCAAACCTTTTTCATGCTTATAGCAGCCCATATTTTCATTTATTTCACATTTCTACAACTAAATTTACACATTTCACAAATTAGCCCTTAATTTGCATTTTCATTAAAAATCATTTAACAAAACTTGTATATCTATCAACAAGCATTCATAATCTATCAAGAAATTTCACAATACATGCTTATTCATCAATGGCATCTTTTAAAATCTTTAATAGTTCAGAAATCGAAGATACGGGCTAACTAGATTAAGTTGCAACGGTCTCAAAAACGTAAAAATTATTAAAAACCGAGCAAAAACGACTCACCAATTAAAGTTCAAAGCATGGCCAAATGTAGCTTTCTCCATGGCTGCCCATTTTCTTTTCACATTCAGTTTAAGAAGAAAAGAGAAAAAGATGATGCCCTTTTACTATTTTTGTCTTATTATACTTATTAACTTAATTACCAAAATACCCTTTGATCAAAACATAAAAAACAAAATTCACTATTTCATGTTCTGCTTAACTGTCCCCTCACAATATCAATGGGCTAATTGCCATGCAAGTACTCCACACTTCATTTTAATAGCCGAACATTTTTTAACAAATAGAATGCAACTTTTGTATTTTACGCGATTAAGTTCTTCTATCAAATTAAGCACTCAAACGATAAAATTACTTTACGAAATTTTCACATAATAATTCAATCATGCTATAAATCTTAATAAATTAATAAAATAATTTTTTTTGAATTTGGGTTTGAGGTCCTGAAACCACTATTCCAACTAGACCCAAAATTAGGTTGTTACAATAAAATTTTCAGAATTTTTGGTCTAGCCAATAAGTATAGTAAAATCTTCAAATTTACCCATGTTTTGCTATCTGACAGCTTCCACCTTTCTTTGCTAAAAATTAATTATCTCTTAGTACAAATTTTGGATGATGTTTCCGTTCGTTTCTATTGAAAATAGACTCATTTTAACCCTTAATTATTTTTATCCAATTTTTGATGATTTTCCAAAGTCAGAACAGGGGAACCCAAATTCATTCTGACCTTGTCTCACAAAATTTATTATATCTTATGATTTACAATTCCTTACTCTGTTTCCTCTATGAGAAACTAGACTCAATAAGCTTTAATTCCATATTTTATTCATCCTCTAATTTGATTTCCACAATTTATGGTGATTTTTCAAAGTTAGCCTACTGCTGCTGTCCAAAACTGTTTTAGTGCAATATGTTTATTACCATTTTTCTCTAAGCTTTCAATAAATGCTAATTTCATCCTTGCTCAATTAACCTCTCAATTGAGCTGATTTTTCTCAATTAACACTTTATTATATCACTTTAAACTTCTTTATAACCTTTGGAAATTAGAATTTTAGCACTAGACTTTAATTCCAAACTTTTTCACAATTAGGCCATGCAAATCAATTTCTATTGAAATTACCTAATAAAATCATCTCATAAACAAATTAAAGCTTCAATTTCATGCTATTTCATCATAAAATTACAGCACTCAACCATGGTGACTTTCAATTTCATCCATGAAATAAAAAACTAATGAATTTAGTAATAGGACCTAGTTGTAAAAGTCTTAAAAACACAAAAATTACAAGAAAAAGGCAAGGATTAACTCACTTGATGCAAAAATTATGAAATACCAGCTTGAATAAACCCTTAGGACATTTTTGGCTGATAATAATGAAGAAAATATGAAGAGAATACTAGATATTCCAATTTGGTCCCATTTTTATTTTAGTAAATTTTGTTATTTTCCCATTTTGCCCTTATTTCACCAATTCTGCTGATTTTTCTCAGCTTATGCAGCCTAAAATATCTCCTTTTGGGCTTATTTGCAATTTATGTCCCTCCTTATTTAAAAATTGAGCTATTTAATCCTTCTAGTAACTTTTACACCCTTTTCAATTTAGTCCTTTTCACTTAATTAACTACCCAAACGTAAAAAATTTCAATCAAAATTTTAATACCATATTACTAACATTTCATAAATATTTATAAAAATATTTTTGACTCAGTTTTTCGAGGTCGAGGTCTCGATACCTTGTTTTAACTCAATTTCTTTAATAATTTCTTTTTCTAACTAACCACTAAATCAGTAAAATTTTTCTATCGATATTTTCTTACGATTTTCCTATTATATCAATATTCATGCAAAAATATTAAAATAAATTTCTCTTTAAATCGGATTTGTGGTTACGAAGCCACTGTTTCGGTAACCTTGAATTTAGGTCATTACACATATTGTACCGACATGGGCCGATGGATAGTGTGAGTGATCTCCACCGAGCTTCTAATCCAACGATCTTCCGATTTACTCTAAAACAGGGAAATAAAACTAAGTAAGCATAAAGTGCTTAGTAAGTTCGTAAAACATGGTACTTAACTTAACATTCATTCTATTTTGACGTAACTATGTAAGGCATAATCAATCAGTTTGATCTCAAGTCCTACACACATCCTCATTACCCTTGTTAGTCATATATTTCATAATAACATCTCAAACATATATGGGCTCAACAACAATCAAGTTTCCATGCACATATGCTTTCAACAACTTGTATTCATTTAACATGTATAAATCATCTCTTTATATTACATGTAAAACTTCATAATAGTTCATCTCGAGTTCAGATCAATTCATATAAGAACTTTACCCATATTACTCGAAATATCAAGGTCACGATTAATACACTCAAGGTGTACAAGTCCATAATCAAGAATGAACATATATTTATCAAATAAAATCCATATAAAAATATCATCATCACATGTTTTCATATATAATTTTTCATGTATCATCATTTTCTTGTATTTCAGACGGATAAGAGTAATAACTCATTTTATCATTCATATCTTCTCATGTTTGGAATTGTCATCCGTTAAATTTATTCGGAATATCAATGGATACGTATGTAATACACTGGAGGTGTACAAATCAGGGTCCGTCAAATCATGTCCAATGGTACCCATAAGGTACTATATCAGAGGGTACACTCTCGAGCCACACATGTATACAACAGGATTACCAGTCTAGGCTAAATCCTTTTTATGGCATATGCTCTAAGGAGCTTGACCTAGATTACCCGTCCGGGCTAAATCCAATCTATAACAAGTGCTTGAGAGGACTCATATCAAGATTCCCATCCGGGCTAAATCCTTTTCTGTAATAAGGTCAATAGGATTACTTGTTCGAGCTAAATCCTGTTAGCAAGAAATGTAGGACCTCATTCATTTCGGGAAATCACATATCCATCGATTTTCCATTTTATTCAGCTGGGATTTAAACATTTTTCTCAAGCATTACCGGTATGTGATTATTTTATACATCCAAAACATTCATGTAATTCAAATAAGCACATTCCATATTCATTTCAAGCATATAAGTAACATTCTCATTGTTTATCCTTTATTATCTATCGGGCATTATCATTTAATTTAACCATTTTTATTTATCGAGCTTGATCGGATATGTAATCATTTCACATATTTATGATATTTATACAATTTACATAAACACAATCAATGCAAGCATGTAAATAAACACAATTTAGTTGCACGAACTTACCTCGACAAAGGTTCGTATATAAATATCTACTAATTCGACATTTTCCTCGTTCTAACTCCGAATTTGGTCTATTCTGATTTATACGAGTAAATTTAACATCAAATTCACACATCTCATATACATTTGGATTCAATTTACATCCTAGATAAAATTACCATTTTGCCCCTAACTTTTCCATAAATTCCCATTTCGTCCCTAGGCTCGGAAAAATAAAATTTGTGCAATTTACTCCCTATTCCAAGCATAACCAAAATCCCATTACAAAATTTACAGCACATATATTCATAAAAATTCAGCGTTTTTCTTCAATTTTACAACTTTACATTTTAGTCCCTAAATCATGCTTTCATCAAAAATCGCTTTATAAAAGTTGTTTATCTATCAACAATATTTCATTTTCTACCATAAATTTCTAATTTTCAGCATATACTTCCATGATCCATTTTTCTTACTTTGATAACTTCTCAAATTGATCCCCCAAATAGATAGATTAAACTATCCCAGTTTCAAAAATATAAAAATTACTAAAAACGGGGCTTGATTACTTACCCAAATAAGCTTGATAAGTCTTCTTCCTCTCTCCTAGGGTTTCCATGGAAATATTTGGGGAAGATGATATGAAATTGTTTTCTTTTTCATTTAATTAAATTGTCATTTAATAACTTTTCATCTTTCCAATTTAGTCCTTAGCCTTTTTTATTTTTCCATGGATGAGTCATACCAAAACATCTACATACTTTCTTTAATGGTTAATTACCATATAAGGACCTTAATTTTTGAATTTCATAGCTATTTGATCCTTCTAGCTACTAGAATCCAAATTTTGCATTTTGTGCGATTTGGTCCTTCCTATTGTTAAACACTTAATCGATAAATTTTTCTTATCAAAATTTTCACACGACATTTCTATCATAATACGAACCAAATAATAAAATAAAAATAAATTTTATTTTTCGGTTTAGATTTGTGGTCCTGAGACCACTGTTCCAATTTCATCGAAATTGGGTTGTTACAAAACTATTATAATTTTCACGTTTCATCCCCAATACTTAAATTCGATGAGAAAATCATCCCAACCAACCTTCACATACTAAAAATTTACAAAATTTTCATGCTAAGGTTAACTTATTTTCATATTAATCCCAAAGCTCAAAACTAACCAAAATTCCTTTACAAAATAGTCCTATTTAACAACCAAGTTCATAAATTCATCAATTAACCTCATGAACAACTAAGAATCATTAGTGGTAAGTTTCAAAACCTTTAACAGATTTACAAAATAATCCCTAGGTTAGCTAGATTATGCCACAACGATATCAAAAACGTAAACTTTACTAAAAAGGGGTCAAGAAATCACTTACATGCAATAGCTTTGTGTTGGTCGAACCTCAAATCTTAACAATGGTGTTCTTTTTGTTTCTAATTTTCAATGGTAAGCTAATGAAGATGATAATAAGTTTATTTCTTTTGTTTATGTCTTTATTTATTTAATTACAATTTTACCTTTATTAGAAACATAAAATTTAACTAATTCATAACCCTTAACCATCCACAAACCTTTATATTGGCTTAATTGCCTTATAAATCCTCTCACTCTTACCATTAAGACCTTTTAACTAATAAAAATCAATAGTGGTTAGATTTTACGTCTTTTATGATTTAGTTTTTTCCTTAATTAACTATTCAATCTTTAAAATGATTGGACCATGAATTAATTTAACTCTATAATAAAATTGTAAATATTATAAAATAGTATTTATTGACTTGATCATCGAAAGATAGGAGAGGTTTCGAAACCACCGTTTCCTGTGCCACTAAAAAATGGGATATTACAATATTAAAAAATGGTTTAATTTCCATTTTGGACCTTTGGCTAATTGTAGTTTAAGTCCTCAAGGCTTTGTTCAATTAAAAACCTATAGCGATTGGACTTTTACAATTTAGCTCATGTACCATAATTAAGCAACTAATTGACAAAATTGATAGACCAAACATTAATATACTTTTATACTAACTTCGTAAATATTATATTTAAATATTTATGGACCCAGAGTACGAAAATGGGGTTTTAAAATCGCTTTTTTCAACACCGTTGAAATTGAGTTATTATTAACTTTATATATATATATATTGATTAAAGCTTAATCAATCTAACTTAATTAATGTAATCATGACTTAATTAACTCAAACTAACCAATAATCATATTTAGTGGAAATGTCTTCATCAACCACTATCTCTTATTTAAAAATAATTCACTAACCATTTTGACCCTTTGGTTAATCGCCATATAGGTTCTCAAGCTTTTTCTTAATTAAAACTCAATAGCAATTGAACTTTTTACAATTTAGTATCTGAGTTTTAATTAAGTATTTTAATAACTAAATTACTCGACCATTCCTCAATATATTGTTACATTAACTCCGTAAATATTCTTATTTTATATTTACGAGCTTAATTTATAGAAATGGAGTTCTGAAATTGCATTTTCTGATACTATTGAAAATCGAGTCATTACAGGTTCTTCATAAGAGCTTTCATAAGCTTGGTTATAACCTGGATTTGATTAAATAACATATTATCATTAAGTATTGAACGTAATGACTTGTGTAATTGTTTATTTGATATGCAAATGAAGTTGTAGTTGCTTTGGCAACGAATGTGACATCTCAGATCTCGAATCTGATGATCGGGTTGGGTGTTATATATAAGTTCTTATAAAATTTTAAATATTTTAAAATATGTTTTACTAATTTTATAATTTTTAAAATTTATTTGAATTTTATTTTTATAATATTTATAAATTTTTATGATTTTTATATATTTATATCAATTTATAATTTTTTATTTTTAATAATTTTTATGAAAATATATAAGATTAAACTATAAGTTGTCACATGTCAACTTTTGATTTGTCTGTCAATTTTAATGATAGTGTGATAAAAATACAAATTATTACGAAAGAAACTTAATTGATTTTTATTAACAAAAAGAAATTAATTGAACGTGAATTTAGTAAAGGAAATTAATTTTTTTTTTCTTTAAGATGCTTTTTATAAATAGGATGGGTTAAAGTATCAAGATACCTTTTTTATGAGCTTGGGCCTTGGTGCCACCCTGCAATTAATGCGTTTGACCCTGATCCAGCTGCATTCTTACGTGGAAGATTTGAAGGCTTAGCAAAAGATGCCATATCCTTTAATGTAGATGGATCATTTAAACAAACTTATATATGTAAAGGCCTCAGATTCTAGAAATGATATAGAAAAAAAGAAACACAACTTGCCTACTCAATTGGCAAACTTTTCATATAATCCTACATGTTTAGTGGTGCATCTTCAAATTCCATGGATGTTTCATAAACATATGAAGGAACAAATTTATGAAATAGACTACTGCAGAATCACCCTCAAGCTGATGAAATTTCTTGAGGGTTTTGCAGATTTTCATTAGTTTTCTTTCAAGGTGTTAAATTGATTTTAAAACTGGTATCAAATTAGTTGGTTCCGTACTTTCTGGCACTTCCACCACGTTGACAACTTATAGTGTATATTGCCTTATCTGAGACAAAAGGAAAGAACTGGACCTTTCTATGCATCCATTCTGTTCATTCCCATCTACATCTTAAAGGCCAAAAACTTGTTTTTTTATCATGCATTGAAGTTCCTAGATTTGTGGACACTCATCCACATGCATCATTTGTTAAGGTCCTCATGATTTAAAACTGTACCCACCTCATGGATGCTCTTCAGCAATGCTTACTTTCTATAAAGCCAATTACATATAGTTTTTTGCAGCAAGCCATACAGTTAAAAGAATGGAGAATCCTGTCCTGTCCCACCGTGACGAAGGAACATGTGCGGTCCTTTGCCGTTCACAGGCTCACTCGCTCGTTGGATGGCACTATCTGAAAAGAGCAGCAACGCTATGCATGAAGTGAGACTATGCCTATCTGTGTGCTCACATGTGGGAAGAATCATACAAGTTGGTGGGGCGCAATACAAAGATCTACAGCCACCGAAAGCCATCACGTTCGCGATCTCATTCGCAATCTTTCTGCAAATAGGATTCAAAGGAGACGATTGTGAGAATCTGGTCTTAATTGACTAGCAAGCCTCAGAATATTTTCTACTTTCGTTAAATCTTGATTGGAATTAGAAAGTATTGGAAGTCCATGAAATCTACAAACAAAAGGTAAAATACTTGGTTAGTAGGCTAAACACGTAGATTGCTAAATCAGGTTGACGTAAGGGTTTAAATCAGATGCCTATAGCTATAGGCTGCTTACAGTTAATCACTTTTAGCAGAAAATTTCCCTTCCAACTTGTTGAGCCCATAGCTATGGGAGCACAGTAGTCTCCATCATATTAAGCACCTTTATTCGTTTTAGCATCTAAGTGAAGCAGGGTGTTTTTTTGGAGTTCTTGTTCAAACAGAGAAGTTTATGATGTCCCTATAAATACTCTACCATGGGAGCTTAAGTTCCCAAGTCCAACAAAGCTTTGGACTCCTTTCTGTCTTCCTCACTTCACCCTCTCAAACTCCAATCTACCACCACCATTAGATCGAGTGCAGCCGGAATTCGGGCTTCTCCGAACTTAAACATTTTCTTCGTCCCGTTGTACAGACTTTCTTTAAGCAAATTACATTGTGAATATCAGGATTCAACATGGACAAGGTGATGAGATTGACCACAGAGAGAGGGGTAGTGCTATTCAGCAAGAGCTCATGTTGCTTATGTTATGCTGTCAAAATTCTATTCCAAGAGCTTGGGGTAACCCCAACGATTCATGAGATCGACCAAGACCCTGAAGGCCGAGAAATGGAGAGAGCCCTCATGAGGTTGGGGTGCAAAGCGCCGGTTCCGGCGGTCTTCATAGGTGGAAAGCTGGTGGGATCCACCAATGAAGTCATGTCCCTCCACTTAGGAGGAGGACTGATCCCTTTGCTGAGGCCATATCAGGCTTTTTGCTAAACTAAATACAAATTACTCCTTCAATTAACATTGAAAGAAATAAGTTGGCTCAAAATCAGTGGTCTCTCTAGTGAGCTGTACGTATTGTGTAGTCTGCATGTGTAGTTTTATTTCTATGTTCTATCATGTGTCATCTTAGCATTGGTATATGTAGTCTTTTTCTATTTCTTAATGAAGTTTACTTTATATACTTTTCTGCTTTTCAACTTTCAAAAGAATTTTAAAGATTACTACATGTTATTTGGATGCTTCGTTCCTCAAGGAATTACTTTCTGCAGTTATTTTTATTCATTCAATATTGAAGCCATTTGTAAAAACCTACAAACATGAATGTATATGTGAAGATGAATAGCAACAATGTTCTCATTGTTGAAGCATTGATCTTGAAATTACATTGAATTATAAAATTAAATTTATATATATATATAAATTAAGATATCTTATTCTGTTTTACCTAACATAAAAGTATATATGCAAGTGTTATGCTAATAAAGATAGTCTTTCTTTTCATGTCAATATATCATATTATTTGCAAGGAAATCAAATTTTAGAGCTTCTTACGTATTTGTTAAAATTAATTTAGCAAATATCGATTGCATAAAAATAACAAAATCTTCTCATAACATAAATTATAAAAGGCCACAGTTTTGGAAAAATATAAAATCATAATAATAAAAGTAAAATGGATTACCAGCCAATATCAACAACCGATACCACTATATCTTTCTTCTTGACAACTTATAAATCTATAAGTATCATTTATTGTTCATCCAATCGTTTGTCCAGTTACAACTAGCTTTGCAACAAGTTCTAACAGTTTGTTGTTTTTAATTGGCAATTTTTTAAGTGTATTTTTCAGAAAATGTTAAGTTTTGTAAAATGCAGCAAAATTAGTATAATTTTTGTAAAGAAAACTAGTCCATTTGGTGTATCTTAAAATATAAAAGGGTTTCATATTTAAGACATATGCGATCATAAGAACAATGGATTGATTTTGTGAAAATTTAACTCAATCATTTTTATTTTTATCTTAAGGGTAAATAATTTGGTGAGATTTATGTGTATCAGAAAACGGATTGAAGTTTACTTATTAACACTAGGCTCTAACTCTTTATGTGGAAGTCTCATTCAACATTGGAAGATATGAATTGAAGAGAGTAAATATCTAATTCATTGAAAGAAACTTGTTCTTGAGTGTACATACTTATGTTTAAAACTTGTTTTTGCTAGTTTTTATTAAGCTTTCGCAAGGAAAAACTTGGTGAGAGCTTTTGTTGTAATCAAGAGAAAGAGGTGATGGTTATAATGGTGGGGATATCAGTTGGGTTTAAATCATAGCTTCTACAGTGAAAGTTATAGTAGATTTCTCATTAGACAAGTTCTTACAAACATAGGATGATTCCGAACTGTGTAAATGATTGCTTGTGTTCATTTGTCTTTCTTTTATTACTTGTTTCTTAGGTAACAACTGAATGAATATTTATTTAGAAACTTCAAACACTTTCAATTAGTATCAGAGTTAAACATTAGATAAACTTAGTGGGATTTTATTGTAGGTTATTGAATCTTGGAAGGAAGTTCAATTTTCTTATCACCTATACTTGATGGTTTAAACGACGCCTACTCAAAGGCATGTATGATAGCGAGTATAAAGTTTATAAATGAGAAGGCTTGAAAAACTATTCTAGCTAGATGGACACCCCTTGAAACTACCAATGTTTATGGTACTACAATTGTGAAAACAAAAATTACTTGGTTTGCAAATGAAGATAAAGCATCAAGCTAACAACTCTAAAGCTCTAAATGACATTTTTTAATGGCATAGACCCTCAGGAATTTAGGAACATCTCCAAATGCATCTTAGTTTGATAAGCTTGAGTCATTCTTGAAACCACTCATAAAGGGGCCACTAGTGTGAAGCAGTCAAAGTTACAAATGTTAACTATCAGGTTTGAAAACTTAAGAATGACTGAGGATGAAACTCATTTTGATTTTTATGCAAAATTTTGTGATATATCTAAACAAGTTTTTTCTTTTGGAAGGAAATACTCAATGCGAAGTTGGTATGGAAGGTGCTAATATCTCATCCAGAGAGATGAATTTGCAAGAAACCATAAGAGACAATATGAAGACTAAAATGAATATTGCTTTGAATGTTAAATCTCCAATTGCAACTAGCACTGCAATAATTGTCTCTATAGAGAATTTACGAGAGCAATTGGCCCTTCCTACAAGAAAATTCAACAAATCTTTTTGAAATTACAATAAGAATAAAGCTAATTGAGATACAATAAAACAAAGAATTAAAAAGAAAATAATTCAATGTCATGAATGTAAAAGCAACGACATATTGGGGTTGAATGTGCCAATATTTAGAAATATAATGTAGAAGAAAGATATAGAGAAGGCTCTTATGGTAACTCGAGCCTCCAAGAAGAGAAAGATTGTAGAAGAAATCTGCAGTACCCCATACTTGACCTGATCGTCCGGTTTGAGCTACGAGATGCCACATTCATTGCTGGAGCAACTACGACTGATTACAAGTAGATTTCATCATATATCATTAAATAATAAGTATTTCAAGTGTAAAATATCATATATAATCATTCTCGAGTCATATACGATCTTACAAAAGCTCTATACCATCCTAAGGTCGAACTCGGATTAAACTAAAATGTTTTTGAAGTACTTCAAGTGAGTATCACAACTTCTAGGGCTTATGTCACGACATTGAAGACAGTAACAAAGATTCCCAACCTGATGACCAAATTGCAAAGTTTTCAAAATAATATATGACTGATGTTGCGGCCTCAAATAAGGGATGTCACGACAACAAAGGGAAATGCCACGCCATTGATGGTGTATGTCGCGAGATTGGAAACACACTAAGTCCCTACTTTCCAATGCTACCAACCTAGCATATTAACCATCATTTTGGCTCCAAGGCCACAATCAATCATTGCATATACTTAAAACTTCCAAAAACAAATATACCAAGCCATTAATATCATTTATATACATGACCAAAACAAATTTCACAAATATCACAACCTTTATACAACCATTTAACCATTTTGCAACATCAATTAAACTATCCCTAAGTACATGCCATTAACATAATGAAAAGAATACAAAAAGTTAGGTTGATTCGATTGTTGTCGTTCGGGTGTTGACTTCACTTTCTCGAGGTTTCAAGGACACCTATACCTGCACAAGGAACAAACAAAGCGTACATTTAGCTATAAGGCTTAGTGGTACATTCATGGTTCAAGATATATATATATCTAAAAACATAAGCATTAACAATATCTTTCAAGATAATACATGGATATATGTACTTAATATTCAACCAAAACTTGTTCCAAGTGTCAAACATTTTTATCATCATTAAATATACGTAAGCATACTTATAACAATGCCAAAACAACCTATTAAATATTACAACATATATGACCAACTCCAACTTCCTTATCATTTACCAATTATTCACTACATATCAATTCAATATAATTCAAGAATCAAGCACTCGTTTATGTATTTTTATAGCATGCCATTAACATTACACCATTGTATTCCATGACATTCAAATAATTTACTTTGATCTCATACCATTCAACTCATTTCTAGAGTCAATTGACTTATCTGCATTCAATTTGGCCCCAGGGCTCGCTTTCAATTAGTTTGCACATTAAGTATAAGCTTTATTTATCAAACTCATATATATACAAATTTGGTCACATATACTATTTCATTTTAATACTATTTATCAAACTTATCATTTACACCCCTATTAACATGACTCGAACTCGGACAGATACACGAATCATGCAAGCAATACACCAAACTGGCACCGAAGTGCATCATCGAGTAAACTGGCACGTAAAGTGCATACTAAGGTACAAAATGCATCCTGGCGCACATAGCACATACTGGCACACAAAGTGCATTCTAGCACACAAAGCACATATCTAGCACACGAGGCGCAACCTGACACATAAGCGCATAATCTCGTACACAAACCAATCCTATGGCATGTCAACTATATTCGACACAACTAGAACAACTAATAGAGTGCCAATATTCAATTCATTTAAAATTTAGTACATATATCATTTCTTAACCATATTCACTATTGCAATCCATTTTATGAACATATCATATATATTTCATACCATTCAATGCATTTTCACCCAATTCCATAACACATCATTTTCAAGCAATTCATGTTACTTTACATTTTATTCATTTTAGTATTCTATCTCGACAGCTCATATTCAACTCAATCCAATAGTTCTTATAATCACTATATACTCACCTTGACATTTCCAAATGCAGTTAATATGAAAATGTAATCAATAAATATGACCCTAAATCATAAATGTACACACTAGAGTTATTGGGTTACTCGTCGATCACTCTCTCTTTTTCTTTCCCTCTCGAAAATTCTCGTCGATGTTAGCTACGAGTAGCCATAAAATATATCACACAATCAATTATCGGCCAATTCATAACCAAATATCAATCTTTGTATATTTTTCAATTTATTCAATTTAGTCTTTAAAATCGAGGCAACCATAACTTTCAATTTAAAGCTTCAAATTAAACTTCAATTTTACATATATTCATTAGGGACCTTCTAATTTCTATTCCCATCGAAATTTCATAATATTTTTTCATTTTATTAAATTTGGTATCTAATGTACAATACTAACAATTAAACTTTACAATTTAGTCATTTTCTTAATCAAATTTAATTTTTAGCAATTTTACACCTGATTCATCCAATTCTCAACAATTGCAACCGTCAAAAACTTCAACAGTTTCACAAATTGGTACATGGGCTAGCTAAATCAAGCTCCCATTATTTCCATAAAAATGAAAAAAAAATGACTAGGGACTTACTTGAAATTAAGGTGTCAAAACCCCCTTTTTTTTGAAAAAGGGTCGACTTTTTATTTTGAAAATGGAAACGGGAGTCACCACCAATCTTTTTTTTATAAGGTATGATTGAGTCACCTTATAATTGATCATTTTAATAAAACATTTTGATTTACTTAAAACGACAATTTTGGTCTACAAAATTCAAGAAAACGGGTTCGGGAGTCAGTTACATACGAGGAAGGATTAACACCCCCGTAACACCCAAAATTGGTACCTAATGGATTAATTTACGTCTTAACATCAAAAGTTGAAAACTCGAAGAGAATTTAAAATATGATCCTCTCTTTTTTATTAATGTTAATTTTAAAAAAAAATGTTTGGATAAATCGAAGCCGATGCTAAAGACCTTCTTGTCCTGAAGTAATAAAATGTCACATCCAGTATGTTAGGGCACGACATTTTAAACCCTCGAGAATAAGTTTGTCTTTTGATATTCAAAACTCATGCATTTTTAATTTTAAAAGGATATTCAGTCATTTGGGTCAAACGAAAAAAGTCAAAATCCAGTACGTTAGGGCACGATCTCTCGAATTTCCAAACACAGAATATTGTATTTATTAAAGAATCCTTTTTTTTTATGAATTTAGGTAAAAATTAATGCAACATTTTAAAAATAGAAAAAAAATAGTGTGCGGGTAAGACATTATACTCATGGATATCAATATACTAATGAACGATTTATTATTCGTAATAACAACAATCATATAATGCAATTTAACACCAATATTAACAATCAAGATAAATGAAATAAATAATAACGATGATAACAATGATAATAATAAAAAAAGGTACACTGATAAACCGTAATTTATACATATTTTTATCCCATGCTTAGCACATTTATGGATGGTTTCTCCTTAGATTTGGTGAATTTGATGCTCCTAATCCTTTAATTTCAGGTTTTATACTTAGGAGAGCACAAGAGAGTAAAAGAAACGAGAAACGGGCCGAAAACAGAGAAAATGGGCCAAGATAGGAAATCAACATGGCTTGGACTTCCTCACACGGGTAGGCCACACAGCCGTGTCCATTTGGCAGAATCGAAGCACGACTTACACGGGTAGACCACACGCCCATGCCTATTTAACAGCCTTGACCACAATCTAAAGCAATCGCACACGGGCGTGTCCCTGTCGGGCCCAAGTATAGTCCTATTCGAAAAAGGCCACTCTTGAGGGCTTTTAGGCATTCTAAAGCTTATTTAAACACCTAAGGAGACACTTATAAGAGACACACGGAGAATGAGGCAAGGAATTACTCAAGGAAAGCTGATTGATCCATCTCAGAAGCCGGATTCATCATCAAGACTGAAGATCTCCCTTCAATTTCCTTCAGGAGTTTTAGGTTTTCTTTATGTTTTGTTATATTTATTCTTTTGAGATGTTTTCTTTCATAATTATTAACTAAAACCCCTAAATACCTAAGGGGAATGAAACCTAAGACAGATCTTGTTATTATTATCTAAATTGTATGATAAATATTTGACTTGTTCTTAATAATGTGTTCTTAATTCTTGTTTTAATATCCCATGATATTGATTCAAGTTAATGCACTTATTCAGAGGAGCAAAAGTCCCTGTCTAAGAGTAAATTTGTCATAATTAAGTGGAGTTGATTGCATGCCTAGAGATAGGGTGACAAGATTTTACCGGATTAGGGTGAAACCTAATAAGGGAGTACATAGATTGAGTTAATGCAACACTAGGGTGTTAATTAGAAAGAGATTTCAATTGATCAACCTAGGGTTAGACGTTATTAGTCTCGAGAGAGATAATAATATAACTTAGGGATTTCTACAGATCAAGTCAAATAAATAAATCGTCTGATTCAGAGTCAAATAACAAGTGAAGTCTAGGTGGATTTTTCCTTGGGTATTGTCTTAATCAATCAAGTTTTCCCAAAAGTTTTTCCCCAATTTCTCTCTGTGCACTCTTAGTTTAGTTAATTAGTTTAGATAAACAAATCCCTTAATTTTTAGGCTAGATAATAAAAAGAAAGTAATTACTAGTACTCTTGGTTCCTTTGGGTTCGAATCCGGTCTTGCTAAAGCTATACTACTGTTCGATAGGTACACTTGACTTCATCGTGATAATAGTTAGTTTCAAGAATGATTAATTATAAATTTTTTAAAACTTGTCACGAATATCACGTATCAAGTTTTTTGGTGCCGTTGCCGGGAAACTAAGATATTAGGAACACTTGATTTTTATTACTTTAGCAATTTTACTTTAATTGCAATTTAAATTTTTATTTTTCTAATTTTTCTTTTATTCGCTCCTGACAGGTTTTTATAGTGTATGATTAGAAGAAACCCGTCAGGACCATTACTTTTTGATAGTAAGATCGATCGCATAGCTCGTAGAAACCGAAGAGAAATAAGATGAAGCCTAAGATACACAGAGGAATAGCAAGAGGACGATAATTCCACCACAACCGAGGAGATGGCTAAAAATCAGGAAAATCCGCTACCTCCTTCGATTGCTGCTGATCTAGTAAATTAGAATCCTGCTCCACGCACTATGTATGATTATGCTAAACCTAATTTAATAGGAACAGAGTCAAGTATAGTTAGATCTGTTATTGCTGCAAATAATTTTGAACTGAAACCTAACACAATTCAAATGATACAGTAGTTTGTTCAGTTTGATGGTTTGCAGGATGAGGATACAAACAATCACTTGACAAATTTTCTGGAGTTTTGCAATACTTTTAAAATAAATAACATTTTTGACGACGCCATACACCTTCAGTTGTTTCCCTTTTCATTGAGGAACAAAGCTAAACAGTGGCTGAACTCGCTACCATAAGGATCAATCACTACTTAGGAACAAATGACCGAAAAGTTTTTACTTAAGTATTTTCCGCTAGCTAAAATGGCTAAATTGAGGAATGACATCTCTTCTTTTGTGTAGATGGATTTAGAAACACTCTATGATGCATGGGAGAGATACAAAGACCTCTTGAGAAGGTGTCCTCACCATAGGTTACCACTTTGGCTACAGGTTCAGACGTTTTACAACAGTGTGAACCCCTCCACAAGGCAACTCATCGACGCAGCCGCCGATGGAACTTTGAACAAAAAAACACCTGAAGCGGCTTACGAATTCATTAAAGAAATGTCACTGAATAATTATTAGTGGCAAGTTATGAGGAGAAAGCCGACGAAAACGACTAGTATTTTCAACCTCGATGCAGTTACTATGCTATCTAACTAGGTAGAACTCTTAAATAAAAAGATTGATGGTTTGTGTGGTTCTACTCAGGTACATCTAGTGATAAGGTGTGATTCAAACGGAGGAGGAGCATACATAGAAAACCAACCCTCCAACCCTAGCACCGAGGAGGAACAAGTTCAATATATGGGTAACAATAATTCTAGATCTCAAAATAACCCATACAGTAATACCTATAATGCAGGTTGGAGGAATTATCTCAATTTCTCGTGGGGTGGTTAAGGGAATCAAAGGCCACAACATCCTCCGGGTTTTCAACAACCCCCTTACCAATAAGAAAAGAAGCCGAACCTTGAGAAGATGCTAACAAAGTTCATCTCGATGTCAAAAACTCATTTTTAGAATATCGAGACAGCACTTAAGAATCAACAAGCCTCGATCCAAGGGCTCGAAACTCAGATAGGCCAGCTGGCCAAACTGATTTCTGAACGACCACAAGGTAGCCTACCGAGTAACACTGAGTCTAACCTAAGAGAGTAGCTCAATGTGATTACCACTCAAGATGAGGAAGGGTTAGTTGAACTTGAACCAGAACTGAGGCAAGGAACTGTGGTAAGTAAAAACAAAGGTGAGGTAGACCAAAGTGAGTAAAAATTGGTAAGTAAAGAGTACAAACCACGGGTACCATACCCCAATGTGACAAGGAAAGATCGTACAGATGAACAATTTGGTAAATTCCATAAATTATTAAAGAAATTACATATTAACTTACTGTTTATTGAAGCTCTTTCGTAGATTCCAAACGCAGTTAAATTTTTTAAGGAGCTTTTAGCAAATAAGCGGAAGTTGTATGAGGCGTCGCATGTGGAGTTAAATGCAGTTTGCTCAGCCATACTACAGAATAAGCTAGCCAACAAATTGAAAGATACAGGGAGTTTTACGATTCCTTATTTAATTGGTAGCTTAGATGTTAATAATGCTTTGGCAGATTTAAGGGATAGTATTAATGTCATGCCTTATAAAATGTTTAAACAACTAGGTCTTGGGAAACCCAAACAAACTAGGATGAGCATTCAACTGGCCGATAAAACAATCAGATTTCCTAGGGGTATTATTGAGGATGTACTCGTTAAAATTGAAAAATCCATATTCCCAGTTGATTTTGTTATTCTAGACATAGAAAAGGATAGTGACGTGCCTCTAATTTTAGGAAGGCCCTTTTTAGCAACTGCTAGAACTATAATTGATGTTGGTATAGGTGAACTCACACTTCGTGTGGGTGAGGAAACAATCACTCTTCAAGCTCGTAATTCAAGTAACACATCAAATATCGAGGGTGATTGTATAAATCGTGCTATTAATACTGATCATATGGTGAAACCTTCTTTGCAGGAAACACGTTCAAAGAACACACCTGAGCCATGTTCGAGTAATGAAAAAGGACCAATCTATGAAGAACGAAGGCTACAGGTCGAAGAACTAGATGAATGGTAGACACAGAAACTGAGAACACACGATAAACCAAAACCACGCCATGACGAGCTCAATATTTTACCAAATCAACTTAAGGTTGGAGACAAAGTACTACTAGATGCAATAGACCCTCGTATTGCCACTTTTGAACCTAACGGAGCAATCCCACTTACGGTACTCAGCATTTTTCCATACGGTACAGTCGAGGTAATTCATCCTAAATTCAGCACTTTTAAGGTAAATAGTACTTGTTCAAAACCTTATTTTAATGAAATTGATAGTAGGAATGAGGAGTGTAAACTCCTTGCACCACTATGATCTCGTAAAAGAGAGGTAAGTTGAGCTTAGAATCTAAATAAGCGCTTCTTGGGAGGCAACCTGAGCACTAACAGTATTGATTTCTTTAAAGTTTTAGTTTTTAACATCTAATCACTAACTGAGTCCTTGAAACACAGGTTTTCTAATCCACACAGCCAGGCACACGGGCGTGCCTTAGGCTGTGCTCACACCACGGGTGGAGACACGGCCGTACGACACTGCCGTGTGAAAACAGGGTAAAATTTTTCCCCAACATGAGATGTGATAAGTTGCCATGGCCGTGCGACGTGGCCGTGGGCGAGTCTGTCAAAACAACACGGGCGTGCGACATGCCTGTGTCTAGAAATCGTGGTGGAAACTGAGAATTTAGCACGAGCGTACGACACGCCAGTGCCCACCACCCGTGCTCAAGACTGATAAAACAACACGGGCGTGCACCTATACACACGGGTGTGGGAGAAGCAAACGAAATAGGACACGGTCGTGCAACATGGTCGTGTGCACCAATGCACCCAATTTCAAAAACCACGAAACCCACGGGCTGAAATGAGAGCATACGGGCGTGCTCCACGGTCGTGTGCCCCAATTTCTTTATAAACATCTATTATTTATTTTTATTTTTTATTTTATTTTTATCTTTATTTATATTTTTAAATTACTTTTTATTTCCCTTTAATACTATTTTATCTTGAGATTTTATAATTTTTATTCGGCTATTTCTTTACGAGTAATTATGCTTCTTTATATTTCCTAAAAGAAGTTCCTGATTCTATCACAGTTATAAAGAGCTCTAAAGCTCACTATTACTTAGGAACTTGCAACTCTACTGGAAAAGGTTCTCCACGACTGCCATGTCCTGCCCGACCACCATGATAACCTCTTCATTGGACACTGTGGTTGTGGAACCGAACCTCTACCACCACTGGAGTATCCTCCTCCACCCTCATCATTGCCTTAGCCGATTATTCTCCATAACTCAAACTCAAGAAGTTCATTCATCATTCAGGAAGTTTCACTTCTCTCCCTATCTTATGATTATATATATCTATATTTTTCAGTATATTTATCTTTGTACATTGAGGGCAATGTACATCTTAAGTGTGGGGGGTCATTTATATCATTATCAGAAAATTCCTGAATTATGTCTTGTTCTCAAATAATCTTCTCATATCATTATTAGAATGAATTTTGATTAGTTTATGATTTTTATTGATATGTTTTGAATTAAAACATAGGCATTTATGCATTGACCGTTTAAACTTTGAAGGAATTAGAGAATCAAGCATGACAAGTTGATTTTTAAGAATTAAATTTTTTTTTTTAGTTGTTTCCCTAAGTTTAGGTATTATCTCAAGTTAAAATTCACAAGGGTTAACATCAAAAAGCCATAATTTCTATGAGATCTTAAGCCCTTCGAGCATATATTATTTCTCTCATGCTCACTTTTATTGTTGCTTTAAGTGCGTCAATATCGAATCGTTATTCTAGAACTTGCTTGATTATGCATGTCAAGACCACGCCATTGATTTGATGTGTCGAGATGATAAAGGCACTTAGGTTTAACTCACTTACTCCATAAAAGCCTACCCTTATAATTAACCCTTAGTGAACCCTTTTGAGCCTAACAAATCATTAATTGATTTACCCTCAATATTAACCCATAACCCATTATTGTTGAAATCCCCTAATTTGATCCTTATTTTTGTCGACATTTGATTTAAATTAATTGCTTAGCTATGTTTTATTTTTTGTTGCAATAATTAGCAAAGTTCTATGTTATTTGACTTGTTCTTAATATATATATATATATATATATATATACTTATTAGTAGTAATTCTCTGTTTTTTTTTTTTTTGAGCTTAAGTATTTAAATTCCTTATCCCATGAAGAAAAGCTCAATTCTAGGATTTTCTAATTAGAAATGTAATTTATCAAGTAAAATCCTCAATTCAAGGGTAGACTACAAGCCCGTGCCCATTTAACAGCCTTGACCACGGTCTGAAGCAATCGCACACGGGCGTGTCCCTGTCGAGCCCAAGTATAGTCCTATTCGGAAAAGGCCACTCTTGAGGGCTTTTAGGGATTCTAAAGCCTATTTAAAAACCTAAGAAGGCACTTAGAAGAGACACACAGAGTAGAAGGTAAGAAATTACACAAGGAAAGCCGATTGATACATCTCAGAAGCCAGATTCATCGTCAAGACTGAAGATCTCCCTTCAATTTCCTTCAGGAGTTTTGGGTTTTCTTTATGTTTTGTTATCTTTATTCTTTTGAGATGTTTTCTTTCATAATTATGAACTAAAACCCCTAAATACCTAAGGGGAATGAAACCTAAAACGAATCTTGTTATTATTATCTAAATTGTATGATAAATATTTAACTTGTTCTTAATTATGTGTTATTAATTCTTGTTTTAATATCCTAGGATATTGATTCAAGTTAATGCACTTATTCAGAGGAGCAAAAGTCCTTGTCTAAGAGTAAATTTGTCATAATTAAGTGAAGTTGATTGCACGCCTAGAGATAGGGTGACAAGATTTTGTCGGATTAAGGTGAAACCTAATAAGGGAGTCCATAGATCGAGTTAATGCAACACTAGGGTGTTAATTAGAAAGAGATTTCAATTAATCAACCTAGGGCTAGATGTTATTAGTCTCAAGAAAGATATTAATATAACTTAGTGATTTCTACAGATCAAGTCAAATGAATAAATCGTCTGATTCAGAGTCAAATAACCAGTGAAGTCTAGGTGGATTTTTCCTTGGGTGTTGTCTTAATCAATCGAGTTTTCCCAAAAGCTTTTCCCCAATTTCTCTCTGTGCACTCTTAGTTGAGTTAATTAGTTTAAATAAACAAATCCTTTAATTTTTAGGCTAGATAATAAAAAGAAAGTAATTACTAGTACTCTTGGTTCCTTTGGGTTCGACAATCCAGTCTTGCTAAAGCTATACTACTGTCCGATAGGTACACTTGCCTTCATCGTGATAATAGTTAGTTTCAAGAACGATTAATTATAATTTTTTAAAACATGTCACGAATATCACGTATCACACACCAAAAGGGAAAATACTAAAAAACATAAATGAGACGTGTAAACAAATAAATAAGTACGTAAACAAATGTAAGGAAAATAGTTTATAAAAATATTAAAAATAAAGAGTCAAAATAGAATGTAAATAAAATTTAAAGCCACAATTTTATAATAGAACACATGTAAATAGATAATAATAGATACAAAATAATTATAATAGTAATGATGAATGATTTGAATATTGAAAGTAAAGTAATAAAATAAAAAAATCAAATAGAGGCATAGATGAAAACAAACAAGTCAATAGGAAAAATAAATGAATATGTAACACCCCGAACCCGAGACCGTCGCCGGAGTCGAACACGAGGTGTTAACAGACTTCAAACCACTTATTAAAAATTTCCCAGACAAGCTGCCAATCTGCATACTAGTCGCTTCAAAAATCATATCTTGAGTTCTGAAACTCGAAATCCAGTTCCGTAAACTTTCCCCAGAACTAGACTCCTATATCTATATGGTAGAATTTTTGTAGAATTTTTGGTTGGGCCAATTGGTACAGTTTATTAGTTAAAGTCACCCCTGTTTCAGGGTTCGACTACTCTGACCTTCATGCATTACGACTTAGATATTTCCCTTTACAGAGCTTCAATGCTTATGCCGATTGTTTCTAATGAAAATAGAGTCAAAAGGGAATCTATACATATAAGGCATGACTTCTAATTGTCTCTGATTAATTTATGGTGAATTTATAAAGTCGGAATAGGGGATCCAGAATTCGCTCTGGCTTCACAAGAGTTTAATTATCTCCTAACATACAGCTCATATGGTCGTTTCGTTTCTTCCATATGAGAATAGACTCATCAAGCTTCGATTACATAATTTATTCCTTATTTAATTCCATTCCTACTATTTTTAGTGATTTTTCAATCTCACATCACTGCTGCTACCAGCATCTGTTACTAAAGCAAACTATGCCTATTTTGTGATTTTTCCTTAATCTAACTAATAATTCATCATACATATCATGAATTTAACACCGAGAATAATCAGCCATGACAACATTATCAAACCAATTTTTACTAAGACTTATGATGAAGTATCATAGGACCACATGAATTTAACACTGAGAATAATCAGCCATGACAACATTATCAAACCAATTTTTACTAAGACTTATGATGAAGTATCATAGGACCAAAATTCAACTTAATATTTATGCCATTTTCGCATGGCTAAAGTTTACATACCAAAGTTCAACAAAACATAATAGGCTATACATGCCGAAATGTTCTCCTAGACCAACTAAGAAGAAGATACCCCAAAAAGTTGCAATCCGGTGTGATGACTTAGATGACGGTCCGAGCACGCAAAAAGACGAGTCCAAGGAACCTAAAATAGGTGACAAGCAAACACCGAATGAGTATATAACTCAGTAAGTCATAAGCAATGCACTACCATCCATTAATAACATTATCACAAGAGGAAACAAAATGGAACGAGGCTAATTACTCCATCCAAACCGAACTATACCATAGTTCCTTAGACCTTTCGGTTCAATCTCATACCAAGTTACACATTCACATTCCATATACTAATCAATAGGATATTTGAGGCATTTTTATACATCATTTTGTTTTCGTTACAATCATACAACTAAATGACCTTTCACTTATTCCACGATAATTCTTATGTACGTGACTTCAATTAAAATTGTTACATAGGTTCAAAACTTACCAAGCTCAACTCCAAATATAGACATAGCGCCTATTAGCCATGAACTCAAGGTACTTACCCGATCCGCTATCCGTGATCAACTGAATAATGTCGCACACTCAGTGTCAATAGTGATTCAAAAACATATAGTGAGTCCGCACACTTAGTGCTATATAATCAACTCGCACACTTAGTGCTATATAATCAAACTCGCACACTTAGTGCTGTACAAATTTTAAACCCGCACACTTAGTGCCAATCTCATGATCATAAATGTTTATACCCGCACACTTAGTGCCGAAATCAACAACTCAATACATCTCACCTCTTTTCTTTTCATTCAATACTTTCATCACCACATACATACATGTATATAAATTTATCATTCCTTTTGACATAATTACATAGACATTATGTCTATTTAAATCAATACAAAATATATGCTTAGTGACTTACCTTGTGTTAGGTAAAATAGTTCCAAGTCGACTCATGATGACCTTCGTCTTTCCTTGCTTGATTCTCCTCCTTTAACTCCTTGAGCTTAATCAATAAATCAACTAGTTTAACCATCTTGCTAAACATTCATAATTCAATTACACATGCATATGTATGTTTGTATATTCGGCAACCATCCTCACTAATTACCCATTTAGTCGATTATACACATAATTAAAGGTAACATCACGAACGGGCATACTTATGTATATTTATATATATATATATATATACACTTCCAAATGGGCATCACAATTAGATTTAACACCACCTTCATACTCAATTAGATGGCTGAATGTATGTATATATATACAATGTCAACTATAACATCTTTTAAACACCTAATTTCATCTCATGAACACTTAATCAAATTTTCCTAATCTAGCATATATTTTCACATCTATTTGTAACATCATGTAAATTCACATATAACTACATTTCTTAAGTTCTACATCTTAATGCCCATTATAGCCACTCCCATGGTCTAAATCTAACAATCGGCAACACCTACCTTTTCACTATGTTAGCGAATACTCATTCTCTTCTTAGTCCTAAATTCGGCACTTCCAACAAATTAGCTTAACAATTCCAACTTTCATGCTAACATCCCAAGCAACTTAACACATCCATATAACTAGCATGCTAATAGCATCAAGGTATCAACCAAAATTTTTAGGCTCCTTAGCCAAATTCTAACTCTCCATCAACCCCAAATCCAACCATGAGATAGATAGAATTTAGACTCATCACCCAAAGGTTGTATATACTTCCAAAGATACCTTTGAACATACCTTAATCTAGAGGACCACCTTGGCCGAATCTTCCTTCTTCCCCTTCCTCTAGTTACGAAAATTGCAAAAGAAAGAAAACATGAACACTCCTTCTTCTTCTCAAGTCACGGTAATGGAGAAGAGAGATGAGCATTTTTTTTTTCTTTTTCCTTCTTTTACTAACATTATTTTATTTCCAATAACCCAATTTCTTATTATAATATCTAATTAAACATATGTATTGCCCATCAACATTCCATCTTGGCCGGCCACTATAAAGAAATTGGGCAACTTGACATGCAAGTCCACCTTTGTGTTAACATGTACTAATAAGCCATTTAAAATTAGCCTATCATATTTCACTATGTCTCATATTGATCCCTATTTAATAATTTCTCATGCAATTGGCAAAATTAGAGAATGAAACTTCCACATACTCATGTACACACATAATAAGCATAGAATATAGCAATTAATTATTTTTTTATGACTCGATTTTGTGGTCCCGAAACCACTTTCCGACTAGGGTCACACTAGGGCTGTCACAACTCTCCCCCACATAAGAAATTTTCGTCCCCGAAAATCTTACCAGTGAACAATTTAGGATATCGATCCTTCATAGAGTCCTCAAGTTCCCAAGTGGCTTCTTCGATTCCATGTTTATGCCACAACACCTTCACTAATGGGATCTTCTTATTTCGCAATTCTTTCACTTCACGCATCAAAAGGCGAATCGGCTCTTCTTCATAACTCAAATTAGGCCGAATCTCGATCTCAAATGGAGTGATTACGTGCGATGGATCGGACCTATATCGTCGAAGCATCGAGACATGAAAAACATTGTGAATCTTCTCAAGTTCAGGGGGCAAAATTAATCGGTATGCGACTGGTCCAACTCGTTCGGATACTTCATACGGGCCGATGAACCTCGGACTCAATTTGCCCTTACGGCCAAATCTAAGCATCTTCTTCCAGGGTGAAACTTTGAGAAATACCTTGTCCCCAACCCGATATTCAATGTCTTTTCTCTTTGAATCGCGACGACTTTTGACGATCCAGGCGGCTTTCAAACATTCACGAATTACTCGAACTTTCTGCTCAGCATCCTTAATCAAATCAACCCCAAAGATTTTACTTTCACTAAGTTCCGTCCAAAACAATGGGGTTCGACATTTACGACCGTATAAAGCCTCGTAAGGTGCCATCTTAATGCTTAATTGAAAGCTATTGTTGTAAGCGAATTCAATCAAAGGCAAATATTTTACCCATGAACCACAAAACTCTAAGACGCAACATCTCAACATATCCTCGAGTATCTGAATTGTTCGTTCAGATTGGCCATCAGTCTGGGGGTGAAATGCGGTGCTAAAATGCATCTTAGTACCCAATGCTTCTTGTAATTTCTTCCAAAATCGCGAGGTAAATCTTGGGTCTCTATCCGACACAATGGAAATGGGTACCCCATGCAATCGAACTATTTGTGAGACATATAATTCTGCCAATTTATCGAGCGAAAAATCCGTACGGATAGGGATAAAATGAGCAGACTTGGTCAACCTATCGATAATAACCCAGACCGAGTCTTTCTTACTCTGAGTCAACGGTAACCCAGATACAAAGTCCATTGCTATTCGATCCCATTTCCATTCGGGTATCATGATTGGCTGAAGTAATCCCGATGGCACTTGATGTTCCGCTTTCACTTGTTGACATATCAAACACCTTGAGACAAATTCAGAAATGTCTCGTTTCATACCGGGCCACCAAAATTGGCGTTTCAGATCATTGTACATTTTAGTACTACCCGGGTGGACTGACATTCGACTACTATGAGCCTCGTCCAAAATCGTCGAAATAAGTTCCGAATTTCTTGGAACACATAATCGACCTCTGAACGTCAAGCAATCATTGTCGTCAATCCGAAACTCCGATTCCTCATTCGAAGCACATTCAGCTCGTTTAGTGACCAATTCAGCGTCGACTTTCTGAGATTCAAGTATTTGACGAATCAATAATGGTTTGGCCTCTAATTCACTACTAGCACCCCATCGGGTGAGACGGATAAGTGAGCATTCACCACTCTCAAAGCAAACAAGCTTTCCGACTTAAAGCATCGGCAACCACGTTAGCCTTTCCGGGTGATAATCAATAACAAGTTCATAGTCCTTCAACAACTCAAGCCAACGTCTTTGTCGAGATTTAGATCTCTTTGAGTCATCGATATTTTAGACTCTTGTGGTCCGAATAAATATGACACCTTTCTCCAAACAAGTAATGTCGCCATATTTTCAAGGCGAACACTATGGCTGCTAATTCAAGATCGTGGGTCGGATAGTTTCTTTCATGCGGCTTTAATTGTCTCGACGCGTAAGCTACAACTCGATCTTCTTGCATCAACACACAACCTAGCCCAAGTAAGGATGCATCACTATAAATGACAAACTCTTTGCCGGACTCCGGTTGTACTAGCACTGGAGCTTCGGTTAAATAGGTCTTTAGTCGATCGAAACTCTTCTGACAGTTTTCTGTCCATTCAAACTCAACATCTTTTTGGAGTAGTTTCGTTAATGGTGCAGCTATCATCGAGAAACCCCTTACAAACCGTCGGTAGTATCCGGCAAGTCCCAAAAAGCTCCTAACTTCAGTAATATTCCTCGAGGTTTCCAACCGAGTATGGCCGAAATTTTGTTCGGATCCACTCTAACACCGATCACGGACACCACGTGCCCCAAAAGCTAACCTCTTTCAACCAAAATTCACATTTCTTGAATTTTGCGTATAACTCGCTTGTCTCGCAAAAATCGTAATACTAACCTCAAATGCTCGGCGTGTTCGGCTTCACCTTGTGAATAAACTAAAATATCATCAATAAACACAACCACAAATCGATCCAAGTATGGCCTGAACACTCGATTCATTAAATCCATAAATACCGCAGGGTATTAGTGAGCCCAAACGGCATCACTAAGAATTTGTAGTGACCGTACCTCGTTCTAAAAGCGGTTTTGGGTATGTCCGAGTCTCGAACCCTCAACTGATAATAACCAGATCTCAAATCTATCTTGGAAAATACTGAGGCTCCCTTTAATTGATCAAACAAATCATCAATACGTGGCAACGGATATTTATTCTTTATGGTCACTTTATTCAACTGACGATAGTCGATGCACAATCTCATGGTTCCATCCTTCTTTTTCACAAACAATACGGGTGCTCCCCATGGAGAGAAACTCGATCGAGCGAAACCTCTATCCATCAACTCTTGCAATTGAACTTTCAATTCCTTTAATTCCATTAATGCCATACAATACGGGGCTATTGAGATTGGCGTGGTACCAGGTACAATCTCGATGCCGAATTCCACCTCTCGAACTGGTGGCAACCCGGTAACTCCTCGGAAAAACATCCGAATACTCACAAACCACTGTATCGATTCAAGTTTCCTTTCCGTCTCTTTGCTATCAAATACATACGCAAGGTATGTTTCACACCCTTTTCACATATCTCGGCGGTCATTGAAGATATTATCGCCGCACCCCTTCAACTCGGTAGACTCAACTCGGACTACCTCATCATTTGCACCCTCAAATCGATGGTTTTTCTTTTGCAGTTCACCACTGCATCATGTACGGTCAACCAATCCATACCAAGAATAACATCAAATTCGTCAAACGGTAAAAGCATCAAATCGGCTGGAAAACAGGATTCTCGGATTATTAGAGGGCATCTATTACACACTTTATCAACAAGTACGTATTGACCCAAAGGGTTTGACACTCGAATTACGAACTCGATGAGACTCAACAGTAGAGTCTTACTGGATGCTAAGGTTTCACATACATATGAATGAGTAGAGCCAGGGTCAATCAATGCAATCACATTAGTATCAAAGAGAGTGAAAGTACCAGTGATGACATCAGGGGAGGATGCCTCCTCTCGTGTGCGAATGGCATATGCTCTAGCAGGAGTACGGGTCTCGGCTCGAACAGCCGTATCAGAGGCCCCTCTCTGACTACCACCCCTACCCCCTGAAATTCTCGGTGATCTACCTCTAGCAGTCATTCCACTAGGTCTTGCACCTTGCATCTTATTCTTCTCATCAAGCTCCGTGCAATCTCTAATGAAGTGGTCCTTCGAACCGCATCCATAACAGGCCCTGTTAGTAAACTTACCCCAACATTCACCTAGGTGTCGTCTTCCGCATTGGGGACATTTAGGTTTCTCTTGACGATTATTGCCCACACTAGCTACCGAAGTAGCTCGGGAGTCCGTCGATGGTCGTGCTCTAATAGAAATTACCGCCGTCATCCTCGATTTATTAGTGTCCTCCCTGAACTTCTTTACAGCCGAGAATGGAGCTTTACCCGTCGATCTTTTACGATAGTCTCTAGCTTCAAATTAAACCTTCTTCTTCTCCTTTCCAAGTTCTTCCGCCTTGCAGGCTCGTTCAACTAGTGTTACGAATTCTTTTATCTCAAAAATACCCACTAGTAGCTTTAAATCTTCATTCAATCCTTCTTCGAATCTTTTGCACATAGCAACCTCATCGGCCACACACTCCCGAGCATACCGACTGAGTCTTACGAACTCATGTTCGTATTCGGATACTGTCATACGGCCTTGCTTGAGTTCCAAGAATTCCTTACGTTTTTGATCGATGAACCGTTGACTAATATATTTTTTTGAAATTCCGTTTGAAAGAAATCCCAAGTAACTCGTTCGTTTGGGACTATGGAAATCAAGGTCCTCCACCAATAGTAGGCTGAGTCCCGCAACAAGGATATAACACACTTTAGACATTCATCGGATGTGCATGACAGTTCATCAAACACCCGAATGGTGTTATCAAGCCAAAACTCGGCCCTTTCGGCATCATCAGTAACTATGGCCCTAAACTCCTCGGCCCCGCGCATCCTAATCAAGTCTACAGGTGGCTTACTCAGCCTCACAGGATCAGTAATTGATGGCATTATGGGCTCTTGGGGTGGATTATTCAAATTCGGGAATTGTTGGACAGCCGGATTGGTTCGGGCATATTGCGCGACCCACTCATTCATCATGGTAAAGAAGGCTTGTTTAGCCCCCTCACCTTGATTATTCACAGATGACTGAGGTTCAACAGGCGGCGTCCCTTGTGCAGGAGCAGCTGCTACACTTTCAACGTAATCTGTGAAGGTTCTCTCTACACCGGGATCCATTTACTAATCAAAACAAAAATTTTAACCGTCAGAAGTCATCACACATTTAAACATTAACATTAAGGCATGTATAGCTAGACTCATACGCGCTATGGTAGTCCTAGAACCGACTAAACCATAGCTCTGATATAAATGAATATGTAACACCCCGAACCCGAGACCGTCGCCGGAGTCGAACACGAGGTGTTAACAGACTTCAAACCACTTATTAAAAATTTCCCAGACAAGCTGCCAATCTGCGTACTAGTCGCTTCAAAAATCATATCTTGAGTTCTGAAACTCGAAATCCAGTTCCGTAAACTTTCCCCAGAACTAGACTCCTATATATATATGGTAGAATTTTTGTAGAATTTTTGGTTGGGCCAATTGGTACAGTTTATTAGTTAAAGTCACCCCTGTTTCAGGGTTCGACTACTCTGACCTTCATGCATTACTACTTAGATATTCCCTTTACAGAGCTTCAATGCTTATGCCGATTGCTTCTAATGAAAATAGACTCAAAAGGGAATCTATACATATAAGGCATGACTTCTAATTGTCTCTGGTTAATTTATGGTGAATTTCTAAAGTCGGAATAGGGGATCCAGAATTCGCTCTGGCCCTGTTTCACAAGAGTTTAATTATCTCCTAACATACAGCTCATATGGTCGTTTTGTTTCTTCCATATGAGAATAGACTCATCAAGCTTCGATTACATAATTTATTCCTTATTTAATTCCATTCCTACTATTTTAGTGATTTTTCAATCTCACATCATCTTCTGCTACCAAAGATCATTACTAAAGCAAACTATGCCTATTTTGTGATTTTTCCTTAATCTAACTAATAATTCATCATACATATCATGAATTTAACACCGAGAATAATCAGCCATGACAACATTATCAAACCAATTTTTACTAAGACTTATGATGAAGTATCATAGGACCAAAATTCAACTTAATATTTATGCCATTTTCGCATGGCTAAAGTTTACATACCAAAGTTCAACAAAACATAATAGGCTATACATGCCGAAATGTTCTCCTAGACCAATTAAGAAGAAGATACCCCAAAAAGTTGCAATCCGGTGTGATGACTTAGATGACGGTCCGAGCACGCAAAAAGACGAGTCCAAGGAACCTAAAATAGGTGACAAGCAAACACCGAATGAGTATATAACTCAGTAAGTCATAAGCAATGCACTACCATCCATTAATAACATTATCACAAGAGGAAACAAAATGGAACGAGGCTAATTACTCCATCCAAACCGAACTATACCATAGTTCCTTAGACCTTCGGTTCAATCTCATACCAAGTTACACATTCACATTCCATATACTAATCAATAGGATATTTGAGGCATTTTATACATCATTTTGTTTTCGTTACAATCATACAACTAAATGACCTTTCACTTATTCCACGATAATTCTTATGTACGTGACTTCAATTAAAATTGTCACATAGGTTCAAAACTTACCAAGCTCAACTCCAAATATAGACATAGCGCCTATTAGCCATGAACTCAAGGTACTTACCCGATCCGCTGTCCGTGATCAACTGAATAATGTCGCACACTCAGTGTCAATAGTGATTCAAAAACATATAGTGAGTCCGCACACTTAGTGCTATATAATCAACTCGCACACTTAGTGCTATATAATCAAACTCGCACACTTAGTGCTGTACAAATTTTAAACCCGCACACTTAGTGCTAATCTCATGATCATAAATGTTTATACCCGCACACTTAGTGCCGAAATCAACAACTAAATACATCTCACCTCTTTTCTTTTCATTCAATACTTTCATCACCACATACATACATGTATATAAATTTATCATTCCTTTTGGCATAATTACATAGACATTATGTCTATTTAAATCAATACAAAATATATGCTTAGTGACTTACCTTGTGTTGGGTAAAATAGTTCCAAGTCGGCTACTCGATGACCTTCGTCTTTCCCTTGCTTGATTCTCCTCCTTTAACTCCTTGAGCTTAATCAATAAATCAACTAGTTTAACCATCTTGCTAAACATTCATAATTCAATTACATATGCATATGTATGTTTGTATATTCGGCAACCATCCTCACTAATTACCCATTTAGTCGATTATACACATAATTAAAGGTAACATCACGAACGGGCATACTTATGTATATTTATATATATATATATATATATATATATATATACACTTCCAAATGGGCATCACAATTAGATTTAACACCACCTTCATACTCAATTAGATGGCCGAATGTATGTATATATATACAATGTCAACTATAACATCTTTTAAACACCTAATTTCATCTCATGAACACTTAATCAAATTTTCCTAATCTAGCATATATTTTCACATCTATTTGTAACATCATGTAAATTCACATATAACTACATTTCTTAAGTTCTACATCTTAATGCCCATTATAGCCACTCCCATGGTCTAAATCTAACAATCGGCAACACCTACCTTTTCACTATGTTAGCCGAATACTCATTCTCTTCTTAGTCCTAAATTCGGCACTTCCAACAAATTAGCTTAACAATTCCAACTTTCATGCTAACATCCCAAGCAACTTAACACATCTATATAACTAGCATGCTAATAGCATCAAGGTATCAACCAAAATTTTTAGGCTCATTAGCCAAATTCTAACTCTCCATCAACCCCAAATCCAACCATGAGATAGATAGAATTTAGACTCATCACCCAAAGGTTGTATATACTTCCAAAGATACCCTTGAACATACCTTAATCTAGAGGACCACCTTGGTCGAATCTTCCTTCTTCCCGTTCCTCTAGTTACAGCAATTGCAAAAGAAAGAAAACATGAACACTCCTTCTTCTTCTCAAGTCACGGCAATGGAGAAGAGAGATGAGCATTTTTTTCTTTTCCTTCTTTACTAACATTATTTTATTTCCAATAACCCAATTTCTTATTATAATATCTAATTAAACATATGTATTGCCCATCAACATTCCATCTTGGCCGGCCACTATAAAGAAATTGGGCAACTTGCAATGCAAGTCCACCTTTGTGTTAACATGTACTAATAAGCCATTTAAAATTAGCCTATCATATTTCACTATGTCTCATATTGATCCCTATTTAATAATTTCTCATGCAATTGGCAAAATTAGAGAATGAAACTTCCACATACTCATGTACACACATAATAAGCATAGAATATAGCAATTAATTATTTTTTTATGACTCGATTTTGTGGTCCCGAAACCACTTTCCGACTAGGGTCACACTAGGGCTGTCACAGAATAAATGAATCAAAACTAATGCAAATTCGATAAATAAATGAAAAGGGTTGAAAATGAATAAATAAATGAAATACTGAAATAAAATTTAAGTGTAAAATTAAAAATAAATGCAAGAGATAAAAGTAGGCTAAATTGCAAGTTAAACAAAATTTAATGGGGAGAAATCAGAATAAAAACGGTGTTGGGCCCAAATCATAACGCGCGGATAATATTGAGGACCGAATGGGGAAATATCCTCTACTCTCAAAACGACGTTGTTCCTTATGGGACCCAAATAAAACCGAAAAAGAATTCAGGGGTAAAATCGAATGATAAAAGAAAGTTAAATGGGGACCCAATCGAAAATAGCCTCAAAAGTGGAAGGACTGAGGGCACAAATAGACCCTCAGTCCAAAAACATGCGGATCCTAGGTGGGTTTCGAGTCGGATCTTGGGTATGGATCGCTAAACGACGCCATTTTGAGCCCACTGAGAAAGGCCCTAACAACGTCATTCGTTGAGGCCTATAAAAGATATTTTTTTTAAAAAAAAAACATTCTACCAATGCATAAAGAGAAAAAAACAAAGAGGGGGAGAGGGAGAGAGACGCTATTCTCTGCGTCTCTGTCTTAACCAACATAGGGGTTTCATCGGCATTCGGTGCACCTCTACCTCCGCCATGGCACTCGGTCTGAGACCTCAGGTGCACAGGTAAGCCCTATTTTCTCTATTATCAGTTCTTTACTAAAAAAGCAAGAATGAAACTAAAACGAAAATAAAAGACGAATGAAAGAACAACCTTAAAAAGAACTTCTGTTTTTGATTCTCTGTTTTTGTATTTTTTGATCTCCGTATATATATGTTTGTAGCATGTAAAAAAATGGGCCTTTACAATTCTTTGGTTGCGCTTTTTATAACCAAAAAGAAAAAGAAAAATACAATATATATATTTTTTGTTTTTATCTATTTTTCTGTCGTTCATCCTCTCTTTATGCAGGTACGAAGGTGTTTTGCTTGCACCTGGTGGCTTACGGGCATGCGGATGAAGGTAGTTGGCGGCCGTACATGGGGTAGCGGCGCCAAAGGAACCCTAGGGTTCTATGGACATTTTCTGGTTCTGGGCCATTTGGGCCTGTGTTGTAGGGTTAGAGTTTAATTTTTAGGGCCTGTTGGGCCGCCTAGTTTTGTTGGGCCAATTAGGCTTAGTTGTTTTTTAATTTAGGTTTTAGGTTTTGGCTTGTAAAATGTGGACTTGGACTGCTATTTTGGTTTGATCATTTTTTTTTTGATATTTGGTTCCTATTTGGGCTAATTGGTTTGGGCCCCTTTTATTTGTTTGGAAGTTCGGGTCGGGCTAAATTGGCCTATTACAGCTGCCCTTCTTTGCTCGTTGTCGTATGACGAAAATGGAGCAAAGACTTCAAAAAGGGCCAATTTTGCTCGGTCTTGCCGAATCTCGACTTCTTTGTGCTCCCCTTCTTCAAGTAGCCTCACTCTAACCCATTGCAACTTCAGAAGTATAGGATTTGTGAATCCAACCTACTTCACTGCAATTTCAGGGAGATAAGGGTGGTGGCTTTAATCTACTCCATTGTAATGTCAGGGAGATAAGATTAATTATCTTTAACATACTCCATTACAAATTTAGAGAGATAAGACTTGTGGTTTTAATTTGCTCTACTGCAACTTTAGGGAGATAAGATTCACCATGGTGGTTTAATCCGACCTACTGCAACTTCAGAGATATAGGATTTATGGGTTCACTAGTCTGTTACACTGTTCTCTAGGGAACAAGACCTGTAAAATCTGTTTGATGGGCCTATATATGCCAAATGATTAGGATGTCATGATCAGAATGAATCGAATGCTTCTAACTAGATATTTATGAATGATATTTGCATGAATGCAGAATGTCATTTTTGAGAATGATCCTTTTTTAATGCTTAGGTTGTCATTGCTAGTCGTTCGTCAAAGATCTATCACTGATACGCTACCATGCCTTCTTACTCAGCTGGTAACTTTTACAGAAGATTTGAAAAGATAGTCGTAATTTGGACTATCCTTCCTCCAATGTTTTCAACTTTTGAGTCTGGGTTAGTTCCGACTAGTGGTTCTCTTTCAGGTCCTTGTACTATTTAGAAGCTTTTTAGAGTAATATGTAGAACTTCTTCCAGGTGAATACTGTAAGTCTAATAATCATTGTTTCAATGAAAAATGCATGAAAAATGCTATCACAATGGAAGAGATGGAATTTTATTTAGAGTAAAGCTCAAAGTAAATTAATTAAGATTGCAAATTTGCTAAAGTACAAAATGAGTAAGATGAAAACAGGTGCCCTAGATATCGCAGTATGAGCTTCTCTGTTCAAACTTCTGGAAGACCATTTCGAGCTAGATATGTGTTTAGGAGATCTAAAGTATTTGTTAATGCCCCAAGATGTAATGCTCCTCCTTTTTGTTAATTCTGAGAGGACAAGACTACCACATGCCCCATTTTCAAAATTTGAGCTACCCGTTTTCAGGATTTCAACTCAAAACCCTTTTGGTCTCAAAGCGCCATTTGCGGGTTTTCGCCTTGGCCTCTCCCTTTTTAGGTGAAATACTTCTTGACGAAATCTGAATTTATAGGATTGGGCAAGTTTTTACCATCCATCTCAACTAGAATCAATGCTCCTCCAGAAAAAGCTTTCTTTACCATATAAGGTCCTTCCCAATTTGACATCCATTTCCCTCTGAAATCCTTTTGTATTGGAAGGATCTTTTTCAAAACCAGATCTCCCTCATGGAATTCTCTTGGGCGAACCTTTTTGTCATAAGCTCGCATCATCCGTTTTTGGTACATCTGACCATGATAGATAGCCTTTAGTCTCTTTTCTTCAATCAAATTCAACTGATCGTATCAAGGCTAGATCCATTCTGCTTCATCTAACTTTACCTCTGACAAAACTCGAAGAGAAATAATCTCAACTTCGATAGGTAGAACCGCCTCCATTCTGTAGACTAAAAAGAAAGGTGCTGCCCCGGTGGAGGTCCTGACAGATGTTTGATAAGCATAGAGGGCAAATGGTAGCTTCTCATGCCAATCCCTGTAAGTTTCAGTCATTTTTCCCACATTCTTCTTGATATTCTTATTGGCTTCTTCCACCGCACCATTCATTTTTGGGCGATATGGTGACGAGTTGTGGTGTTTGATCTTGAATTGACTACAGACCTCCGCTATTGTGCTATTGTTCAAATTCAGTGCATTGTCTGATATGATCCTTTCTAGCATTCCATACCGACATATGATCTCTTTCTTCAAGAACTTGTTGACTACTGACTTTGTGAAATTGGCGTATAAATCGGTTTCTACCTATTTGGTGAAGTAATCAATCACCACAAAGGTGAATCGATGTCCATTGGAATCTTTTGGCGATATTGGCCCAATCACATCCATGCGCCACATTGACAAAGGCCATGGAGAAGTCATAACATGAAGAGGTGAAGAAGACATGTGAATCTTGTCTCCATATATTTGACACTTATGACATCTTTTGGCGTAGTTAACACAATCTCCTTCCATGGTGGACTAGTAATAATCGAATCTCATAATTTACCTGGCCATTGTAAAGCCATTAGCGTGTGTCCCACAGATGCCCTCATGGACTTCTTCCAAGATTTTCTTAGCCTCTACAGTGTCCACATATCTTAATAGCACTTGATCCTTTCTTCTTTTGTATAGGATCTCCCCATCTAAGACATAGTTAATGACCAGTCTTCTCAACGTCCTTTTATCATTCTCGGTTGCCTAGTCTGGGTACCACGATTCCTCACATATCACAATATATCGCGATACCAAGGGTGGCCATCTTTTTCCTCTTCTTCGTCAATGTTGTAGCAATGAGCCGAGGCCTCAAAAATACTCATTTGGATAGGCTTCACGTCCTCTTACTTGTTTACTTTGATCATTGAAGCTAAGGTAGCGAAGGCATCAGCCATCTGGTTTACATCTCGCGGAAGGTAGTAGAAAGTGATGTTATCAAACTCCTCCATTAACTCCAAAACTATTGATGGTCGCTAAACTAACTAAAAATTTGACTAAGGCAAGTGCACCTATCAAACAGTAGTATAGTTATGGTGAGGCCGGAAATATCGTATCCATAAGGACTAAAAGTACTAGTAATTACTATCTTTTTATTATCTAGCCTAAAAATTTAAGGGATGTTTTTAAACTAAAATTAAGTATCTAATTGACTAAGAACGCGACAGAGAATAAAGTTGGAAAATACTTTTGGAAAACCGATGGAGAAGACAATACCCAAGGAAGAATCCACCTAGACTTCACTTATTACTTCTGAATTAGATGATTTATTCACTTGACTCAATCCGTAGAAATCCCTGATTTATGTTATTATCTCTTTTGAGACTAAAAACAACTAACTCTAGGTTGATTAATTGAAATTTCTTTCTAATTAAAACCTCTATTGTCACATTAACTCGACCTATAGATTCCTTTATTAGATTTGACTCTAATCCGGTAGATTTATGCCGTCCTATCTCTAGGATTGCATGCAACTCTGCTTAATTATGAAGGATCTACTCTTAACAGGGACTTTTGCTCCACTGAATAAGCACATCAAAACCTGAATTAATATCCTGAAATATCAAAGCAAGGATTAAAACTCATAATTAAGAATAAGACAAGTATTTATCATATAATTCAAATAGTAATAAGATCCATCTTAGGTTTCAACTTCCCTAGGTATTTAGGGAATTTAGTTCATAACAATAGAGAAAAACATCTCAAAATTGGGAAAACAACAAAACATAAAGAAACCCAAAGAACTTCTAAGGAAATTGAATGGAGATCTTCAGTCTTGAAGGAGATCCTGCTTCTGAGCTAACTTTAATGGCTGTTCTTTGAGTATTTTCTACTTTCTACTCTCTGTGTCCCTTGATTCCTCCTCTCGGGTGTTTTTATAGACTTTAAAATGCCCAAAATTAGCCTTTTTTTTAATAGAATTAGACTTGTGCTCGACAGGGACATGGCCTTGTGCCATGCCCGTGTGAAGGTGCTCAGGCCGTGCAATTCTGACTTGGTTTAATGTCGACACAGCCATGACACACGGGCATGCGGCCTACCCGTGTGTAACACACAGGCGTGTGGATTACTCGTATGGAAGTGCCTAGGCCGTGTGAAACACTAAATTAGGCCCAACTTGTCTGTTTTTGGCCCGTTTCTTGCTCCTTTTACTATCCTAAGCTCTCCTGAATATAAGACATGAAATTAAAGGATTAGAAGCATCAAATTCATTAAATCTTATGATAATCCTTCCAAAAATATGCCAAGCATGGGGTAAAAATATGTATATATTATGGTTTATCAAATATCCCCACACTTAAGCATTTGCTTGTCTTCAAGCAAAATTCTCAACTCACAATTAAAATTAATTCTTCTTAACTTATAATTCTCATCAATAATGTTTTGAAGTAATCTACTGATAATCACATATTGAGAATTCAACTAAAAGAACATCAAAGTTTCAAACAATCCAAGTTGAGCATTTTAATCATAAAATCATAGGTATCCCCCTTTGTCTAAGTAATCACCTTTAATTCCAAATTGACAAGAGTTGACATACTCACTAAAGATTCACTCAAATCACTCAAAGTTTTTAAGGTTTAATAATTAAGCACTCAGTTGTCAAACATGAAAAGTTATTACCATAGGCTTGCATGAAAATCAAATCTCCACCACTATAAGAGATGATACACGAATCAAAAGGTCTTTAACAGGGTTGTAATGGGGCTTGGGTTAAAGGTGTGGATAAAGGCTAAAAAAGAGGGTTAGAATCAAGATTAATTTAATAAATTACCCAACTTAGAAGAATAAAGCTAATTACTGAATGACAAACAGGTGCTAGAAATAAAACTTTCAAAGATGAAGTGAGCTTTCCCTCAATATAAGAACTTTTACTTACCCAAGCTCTTTAAAACAATATGAATTAAATGAATATACAGTTTTTTTTTTTAGGAATAAGAACAGTAATGGAGAGTACATAACAATTCAGCAACTAAAATGGATGGAAATAGTTAGGTAACTAATCAAATTAAAGCTCGATAAAAAGGAAGTCAATAAAAAGAGAAATTCTTAATGAATCAAAAAGGGTTCAATCGTGGGTTAATCATTAAGGGGAAAATCAAGAAACAATGGTTAAGGCTCAAAGGGGTTCACTAGGGGTCAATTGTGTGGGTAGGCTTTTTATAGGGTAAATGGGTTAAAACTTAAGTGCCTTTATGTAATAGCCTAAAATTGGATCTAGTTGGAACAGAGGTTTCGGGACCATAAAATCCAAGATAGAAATAATTATTTTATGATTATTTTGAGGTCTATGATATGATTTCATGATTGTGTGAAAATTTCGTGAAGAAATTCTATGCATAAAGTGCTCAATTTGAAGTTAGGGACTAAATTGAATAAGTTGCAAAACTTTCATTCTAGAAGTTTCTAGTATGAAATTGCTTTTAAATATTAATTAGGAGGTCTTAAATAGAAATTTTACCAATTTCTAAGTGATGGAAAAAAATTGGACATAGATGGAATTTTTGAAAGTTTAGTAAGGAAGGGCATTTTGGTCATTTGGTAATTAAAAAAATAAAAAGGGAAAATAAAGCCAAAATTGATTCATCTTTTTCATGGAGGCCGAAATTAGCATGGGGGAAGCCATGGCTAGGGTTTTCAAGCTTTCCAAGCTCAATAGTAAGTCCGTTCTAACCCGGTTTTTCAAGTTTTTCGTTTTTGAATCCTTAATTTGATTAAGCTTATTCTAGCAATAATTTAAGCTAGGGTTCATATTTGGAAAAATACCCAAAGGTGAAATGTGTTTATTTTGATGTTTTATGATAGAATATGAGGTTTTAAATTATGTTAGACAACTTGTGCTACTCGGTTTTGAGTGAAAACGAGTAAAAGGGCTTAATCGGTAAAAATACCTAATAGTCATAAGTATATGTTAGAGTGAGAATTTGATGTTGACATAGGAGGGAAAAGTGATCAGCATGTCATAAAACATAAGAATAAGTGATGAAGTTTAATTCCCGAGCCTAGGGGTAAAAGTGTAAATATGCAAAAGTTTAGGGGAAAATTATAATTTTTTCAAAGTTTGAGTTAAGGACTGTTTTGAATAGTACATTAATTAAATAAGTAAAATATGATGTTTTAGATCCCGAAAAACGAGATTTGAACCTAGAATGAGAGAGAAATCGAAAATTAGGAAAGTTGGTAAAATGGTCGTTTTAGTATCGAGGTAAGTTCATATGTATAATAAGCATTAATTTATGCATGTTTCAATGTAAAATTGATATATTTACTATGATTGACGAGGTGTTGAAAGTATGTAAGTTGGTGTGATAATAATATAGCAATAATCTTGTAATTTATATTTGAAAGTTAAATTTAGTGAATTAATTGAATTATATTAAATTAAATGATTATGGTGCCAAGTTTATGAATTGATTTAAAAATATGTCTATGGTACATGAAGTGCATTGAATTATCATACATAAATGTGATTTCTATGATTATGGATATTATGGGAAATTGTAAGTTCATATGATTTTTAATAAGGCAATGTGTAATTTAATGTTATTGCCTTGATATTAAATGAGATGTAAGTTTATATGTAAGTAATACATCAATATTACTTGTATTATGATATTTTATAATAATATTGGAAATATGTTTGTTGATAATTTATAATAATATTGGAAATAAGAGAGAAATCCGGTTGAACCTTGGAAAGATTGGATGATCAGATGGTATGTAGCTAGGTCACATGTATGGTCTTGAGTGCACATCATGTGTACAAGAGAGCTACAAGACATTATGATGTAGCTAGGTCGCATGAGTGATACTATGTGTACACCATGTAGACAAGAGAGCTACGGGATATATGTAGCTAGGTCGCATGCGTGGTTCCAGGTGAAGGACACCATGTAGACAAGAGAGCTACGAGATAAATTGGCTAGGTCACATGGGTGGTACTGAGTGTTCACCATGTGTACAAGAGAGCCGAACTATATGATGGGTGGAGCTATGTGCTGAAACCACCAAGTATCGAGGATTGATCCGAAGTGTTCAACGGGAGACTCTCTTGTATTGCTTTGTGAGTTTTGTGATGAACAAGTGCAGGAACTTGGTTATGTGAATGATGTGTACATTAAGTGACCGGGATGTGGTAAGGTTATAAACAAGTAAATTATACATGAGGATGATTTTATGGTGACCTTGTGATCATGGGCCTATACTTGTGATGTATGAAATGTGGTGAAAATGATTTGTGATATGTATGTTAAAATGAGGTTGATACAAAGAAAGTGCGAAAGAGTGAATTAGCAATAAAACTGTTTTGGACAGTAGCAGTGACATGATTTTGAAAAATCACCAAAAATATTAGAAATTGAATCAGAGACTTAATGAGATATAAAATTAAAGATTAATGAGTCTATTTTCATATAAAAGAAACATAGTAAGAAAAGGAGTTCTATATTTTGAGATATTTATGTTTTTGTGAGACTGGTTCAGAATGATTACGTGATCCCCTGTTCTGACTTTGGAAAATCACAAAATTTTAGATAAAAATAATTAGAGGCTTAAACTTATATTTTTAAAATCCCTAATGAGTCTATTTTTAAGATAAATCAACAAGAACATTATCCGAGTTTTTTTCTATGAGATAATTAATTTTTAATGAAGAGAGGTCAAAACTGTCAAAAAGTTAAATAGGGGAAATTTTAATGAATAAACTGTACTAATTGGCTAAACCAAAAATTATGAAAATTTTATAGTAGAAATATATGTGAGTCTAGTTTTAGAGGAAATTTATGGATCTTAATTTGGAGCTCTGTAGCTCGAATTATAAATAAGTAAGTGACTATGACTCGTGTCGACAGTTTGATGTGAGCATTTATTAGTAAATTATGAAATCATACTTACAAGAATGCTATATACATTAAGGATGTGGAATGGAGAGGAGGAGGAGGAAAATAAATATATGTGGAATACATGGAAACTATGGTATATGAAATATTGATATAATAAGAAAACAGAAAGAGAATGATATGTATCATGACATGTATATATATATGACTAGTCTCAATGTAATGCTTGTTGGGTATGGAGTTGAATTGAAATGTTTCAGGTTTGCGTATCTGAATTGTGGTATTTTATAAAGATATGATCTAGTTTTAAATATGAATGCTTGATGATTAAGCTGAAGATATTTTGTAAGATGATAATCTTGGTATAAATGTATAAGTGTTACTATAATAAACAAGGTAAAATGAGTATGAGAGACACATGTATGATGACATACAAATGCTATGTTTGTGGTTTAATTGAGAATATTTAATCATTAAATGAATACCATGTTATATGCTTTTGATTTTGTATAAGTGTGTAAGAGATTAAGGTTGACCAAAGCTTGGAAAATAGCCTAGGTATATTCCACACAGGTAGAGACACGACCATGTGTCTCAGCCATGTATGGAACACGACTTTGGGACACGGGCGTGTGGGGCCTTAAAGCATGAAATTTCCAAGATTTTCATAAGTTCTCGGTTTAGTCCCGAACTCTTTCTAAAGTATGTTTTGGGCTTCGTAGACTCAAATAAGGGACTATGTGTAAGTGAATGAACGTTTTGAAATATGAATGAAATTTTATGGCCCGTATTTTAGTTTAATGTTTGTATGTTTGTCCATTAACGCCTCGTACCTTATTCCGGCCTCGGGTACGGGTAAGGGGTGTTACATTTTATCATTTTAGTATATAAAATCAAATATGTGGTCTTGACATGTATAATCGATGCAAGTTCTAGAATAGCAAATCAATGTTGACACACTCATAGCCAATAAAATAAGTGAGCAAGGAAGATATATGCTCTAAAAGGCTCAAAATCTCTCGAAAATTATGGGTATTTGATGTCAATCCTGTAAATTCAAAACTTCAAGATAATACCTTAATTCAGGGAAACAACCTAGCCATTTTAATTCTCAAAAGTCAACTTATCATGCTTGCTTCTCTAATGTCTTAAAGTTTAAATAATCAATGCAGAATTGCCTATGATTTAATTCAAAACATATCAATAAAAATTATAAATCAATCAAAATTTACTCTAATAATAATATGAGAAAATTATTTGAGAATGAGCTAGAAATTCAAGGATTTTCAAAGAATCATATAAATAACCTTCCCACACTTATGATGTACATTGTCCTCAATGGACAAAGATAGACAGCAATAGACGCATAATATCATAAGAGAGAGAGAGAAGTGAAACTGCCCTGAATTTTTAGAGGTAATCCTTGTAATAATGAAAGTGAAAATTGTAGATATGGCTAATGATGTGCATGAGTCGTAGCTACCATTAAGAAAATAAAGACCACTGTGGAAGAGAATTAAGGGGTTACTTGATAATAACCATAAAGATAAACCTAGTTCAAAATATAAAACAGAAGTCTTCAAAAAATAAATAAAACAAAAATAAAAAATAAAAAAATAAAATAAATGGACTTAGAAGTCCTCATCATCAGATGCGTCAGCGTCACGAGGTGGTGGTGGTGGAGGCAAGATACGAAAGTGCTGGCAGATATGCTGCAGAGTTGCCTTGATGCTGCCAAACCTCGCAAAACACTTTTGTTCGAAGCGAGTGAGTCGCTCGGATATATCAGTCACGGTGGCAGCAGGAGGTTGGTGACTCGATGGTGGCGGTGGCTGTAGGTCCTTGTGAGGGGAAGGGACATCATCAGTAATGTCCGCTGGCTCATCCTGGTCATCAGAGTGAACGAGTCTGTACTGAGAGGGGTCGAATCCACGGCGTCACTCTATCATCCTCATACGGATCATACTAGAAATTCCCTGAAGAGCCATATGTGCTACTAGTGTGAGTGTCGATGACATCTCTGGAGTGTCGAAGAGGCCGAATTGATAAGTGAGATGAGTCACGTAGGGACCAAGTCAGATGGGACCCTTCCTATGGTGGTCTGTCTGATAGTGAAAAGCAAGCGCTATGTAGTATGCCAAATCAAAAACGTGACCAGTTGCCATGCTCCAAAAATAGTACGCGTCAGTTGTGCTTACAACTCCTGTGCTCTCTCTCCTGGTAGTCAACGTGTGAGCTAATAAGGCGTGGATGTATCGTAGAGATGGAGAAAGAGATGCCGTCTTCGGGTGAATCGCTTCATAACGAATCTGACTAGCTGTGAGATCGGTCTAATAGTACGAAGGTGAGTAATGGATGTGACGGTAGAGGTGAAGAAAGTTATCAGCACCTATAAACTCATCGGTGTAGATGCCCAAAGCTGCGCCAAACTCAGGAATGCTCATATGTCGCACCAAGCCACCAAGTCAGAAAGTGATAGTACCGGCCTCGTCATGGGTATTCATCACATGCTATAGATGGAAAGTAGTGCAAAACTCCAAGGTAAGCTCTGAATAGGTGGGCTCAATAATCGCAAAAAATCGATCCCACGAGGCAGTGATAATGAAAGCACGGACCTCATCAACTAGTCTGACCTGTTCCAATGCGGCCTAGTCAATACAACGGCCCACTCCTAATGGTTGTACTCAAAGAAGCTGAAACAAGTCATCCTGTGGGCCTGACAAGAATCGAAGCAGAGGATGATGAGCTTCGGTCGAGGCAAGGTTGCACCAAGACCCTTCTATTTTTTGGAGGCGGGAACAACGATCTTAGTTTTCCCACTAGTGTTTGTCATTGCGTGTCTGCAAGAATAAAAGAGTTCATCAATAAAAAATGTATCACCAAATAAAAGCAAATAATCCTAAATAACACTTTACTCCTAAAATAGAATATTCGCAATCAAAATATGCAAGACCTCATAAAGTGGCTCTAAGTAGAAAGTAAATAAGTAAAATAAATATCCAGCCGAAACATAAATCAGAACTAAAAGACAAAGTGTGCTATATGAAAAAAAATGTTGATAATAGTAACTAGGAATAAAAAGAAAAATTGGCAGAGAACAGTCATATTAAAAAAACAAGTAAGAAGCAAGAATAAAGAGAACAAATTCAATAAAATGCCAAGTAGAAATTGAGCAGTGAGTGACATGCTAATGATAACAAGCAATGAAAAGAGAATAAAATAACAAAGAAATGGAATAAATACTAAGCATAAGAAATAACTAACAGAAACTAACTGCTATAATAATAAAAATAATAAACGTTAGAGGTGTGAGGGGTAAACCAAAAGTGGCGACCAGAGGTACGGGGGACGGTGGAACAATAGTGGAGGTCATGTGACGAGGAGGCCACGATGGGGGGAAAACGGCTGGTGGCCATGTGGGTAGGGGAGAAGGGAGGGAGGAAAAAGAGAAAGAAAGGGAAGGAAATGAAAAGAGGGAGGAGAAAGGAAAGAAAGGGAAGGAAAAAGAAGAGTGGTGGCTGGAATAGGGGACAGACGGCGAGGGAGCGGCTAGGGTTGGGGGGGAAAGATTTGAGAAGAAAAAGACAAAAATAAAATGTTAGGGTTAGGGGTTTAAAAGAGACACAATCGTGTCAGGCCCGTGTTGGGCCACACTGCCATGTCACGCGCCCGTGTGGCTCGAGTATTGCTCGTGTGCGTCGCGAGAATTTAATAACCATTCATCACACGACCACACACACGCCCATGTGTCTAGGCCATGTGGTACACACGATCGTATCGCAAGACCGCGTGCTTCGTTGTTCACTTCTCCCATGCCCGTGTTGGTATCCCACACGCCCGTGTGTCCGAACACACCACCGTGTGTCTTGCTCGTAAGGCTTTCTGACTTGTTAAAATTTAAAAAATTAAGCTCCAAGTTTCACACGGCCTGGACACACGCCTAGTACACGCCCGTGTGTCTAGGACGTGTACTTTCCACGGCCGTCTGAATTTATCACAGGCCGTGTGCATGTCGATTCTTAGGAAATTTTTAGCCCTGTTTTCACACAGCCAAGGACACGCCCATGTGTCCAGGCCGTGTGGGTCACTGTACCTGTAAAAAAAAAGAAAAATGGATAAAATAAATGGGTTAGTGATGTTAGTGCTCAGGTTGCCTCTCGAGAAGCGCTTATTTATAGTTTAAGCTCCACTCACCTCGTATTTGCACGGTCATGGTGGTTCGAGGAGTTGAAACTCCTCATCCCTGCTATCAAGCTTATCAAAATAAGGTTTTAGAAGAGTACTATTTACCTTAAAAGTGTCAAAATTGGAATGAGTTACCTCGACTGTACCATATGGGAAAACATTGAGTACCGTAAAAGGGATTTCTCCATTATGTTCAGAAGTGGCAACACGAGGGTCTGCTTCATCTAACAGTACTTTGTCTCCAACTTTCAGTTGATTCGATTCACCTTTAACTTTATCATGACACTGCTTTGGTTCATCATGTATCCTCGATTTCTTCTTACCTGTTGTTCACAATTCATCTAGTTCCTCGATTTGTAATCTTCGTTCCTCAAGAGTTTTTCGTGGCTCCTTTACTTTATCCCACAAGATTTCCTGCATAGCAGTCTGAGCCAACATGTTGTTCTCATGGAAAGATCTCATAATATCATCTCGATCACTAGATAGTTTAATAGAATCACGAGCTTGAAGTTTAATCGTGTCATCACCTACACGAAGCATTAGTTCTCCTGCACCAACATTAATAATAGTCCTAGAAGTTGCTAAAAAGGGTCGTCCCAATATTAAAGGAATATTACCGTCCTCTTCCATGTCTAAAACAACAAAGTCTATTGGGAAAATGAATTTATCAATCTTAACGAGTACATCCTCAATAATACCCTAGGAAAGCTAATAGTTTTATCTGCCAGTTGTATACTCATCCTAGTTTGTTTAGGTTTCCCAATACTTAGTTGTTTGAACATTTTATAGGGCATGACATTTATACTTACCCCTAAATCGGCTAAAGCATTATCAACTTTTATACTACCGAGTAAACAAGGAATAGTAAAACTCCCTGGATCTTTTAACTTGTTGGGTAGTTTATTTTGCAAAATTGCTGAGCAAATTGCATTTAATTCCACATGCGACAAATCATCTAACTTCTGTTTGTTTGCTAGAAGCTCCTTTAAAAATTTCACTGAATTGGGCATCTACGAAAGAGCTTCAATAAACGGTAAGTTAATATGTAACTTTTTTAAGATGTTAAGAAATTTACTAAATTGTTTGTCTGTGCGGTTTTTCTTTATTGCTTTAGGGTATGGCACACAAGGTGTGTATTCTCTGCTTACCAATTTTTGTTTGTTCTGGCTTTCATTCATCTTATCTTGGCTTACCATAGTTTCTTGCCTTGGTTCTGGTGTGGACTCAACTAACCCTTATTCATATTGAACCGTAATTGCATGGAGCTGCTCTCTTGGGTTAGTTTTCGTGTTGCTGGGCAAGCTACCTTTTGGTCTTTCTCAGATCAGCTTAGCAAGCTGACCTATTTGAGTCTTTAGACCTTGAATCGATGCCTGGTGATTTTTAAGCGTTGTTTCGGTGTTTTGGAAACTTGTTTCTGACACTGAGATGAATTTTTTTAACATCTCCTTGAGGTTCGGCTTCTTTTCCTGCTGGTTAGGTGGTTGAAAACCTGGAGGGGGTTGTGGTCTTTGATTGCCTTGACCACCCCAAGAGAAGTTGGGATGGTTCCTCCAACCTGCATTGTAAGTGTTACTATAGGGGTTATTCTGAGGTCTAGAATTGTTACCCATATAGTTGACTTGTTCGTTTGTAGTGCTAGGGTCGTAAGCTAGGCATTCTGTATTATTCATTCCTCCTTCATTTGTACTGCACTGCACCACTGGATGTACCTGTGTAGAGACACATAAACTATCAATGTTTTTATTTAAAAGCTCTACCTGGTTTGATAACACAGTGACCGTGTCGAGATTGAAAACACCGACTACTTTACTAGTCTTTGTCCTCATAACTTGCCACTGATAATTATTCAGTGACATCTCTTCAATGAACTCATAAGCCTCCTCAGGTGTTTTTTTATTTAAGGTTCCAGCGGCCGCTGCATCTACCATCTGTCTAGTTAATGGGTTCAAACCATTGTGGAAAGTTTGAACCTGTAGCCATAAAGGTAACCCATGGTGAGGGCATTTTCTCAATAGATCCTTTTATCTCTCCCATGCATCATATAGAGTTTCTAAATCCATCTGCATAAAAGAAGAGATACCATTCCTCAATTTAGCCATTTTAGCCGGTGAAAAATAGTTAAGTAAAATTTTTTCGATCATTTGTTCCCAAGTAGTGATTGGTAATGAGTTCAACCACTGTTTAGCCTTATTTCTTAATGAAAAGGGAAATAACCGAAGGCGAATGGCATCGTCAGAAATGCCATTGATCTTAAAGGTGTCGCTGAATTCTAGAAAATTTGCTAAATGAGTGTTTGAGTCCTCGTCCTACAAACCATCAAACTGAACAAACTATTGCATCATTTGAATCGTGTTAGGCTTCAGTTCAAAATTATTTGCAGCAATAGCAGGTCTATCTATACCTGATCCAGTTCCTGTTAAAGTAGGCTTCGTATAATCATACATAGTACGAGGAGCAGGGTTCTGATTTACTGAATTTGCAGCAACCACAGGAGGTAGTGGATTATTCTGATTATCAGCCATCTCCTCAGTTGTAGTATGGATATCATCCTCTCGCTCTTCCTCTATGTATTGTAGACTTCGCCTCATTTCTCTTCGATTTCTACGAGTTGTGCTTTCAATTTCACTGTAAAAAAGTTAAGGTCCTGACAGGTTCCTCCTAGTCATAAACTAGAGACACTTGCCAGAAGTAATTAAAAAGAAAATTTTAGAAAAGAAAAATTGAACTAAAAACAAAAAGTAAATCGCAATAAAAGTAAAAATGGCTAAAGTAATAAAAATCAAGCGTTCTTAATATCTTAGTCCCCGGTAACGGCGCCAAAAACTTGATGGTCGCTAAACTAACTAAAAATTCTACTAAGGCAAGCGCACCTATCGAACAGTAGTACAGTTATGGTGAGACCGAAAATATCATATCCACAAGGACTAAAAGTACTAGTAATTACTATCTTTTTATTATCTAGCCTAAAAATTTAAGCGATGTTTCTAAACTAAAATTAACTATCTAATTGACTAGGAATGTGACAGAGAATAAAGTTGAAAATTACTTTTGGAAAACCGATGGAGAAGACAATATCCAAGGAAGAATCTACCTAGACTTCACTTATTACTTTTGAATTTGACGATTTATTCACTTGACTCAATCCGTAAAAATCCCTGATTTATGTTATTATCTCTCTCGAGACTAAAAACAACTGACTCTGGGTTGATTAATTGAAATCTCTTTCTAATTAAAACCCCTATTGTTGCATTAACTCGACCTATGGATTCCCTTATTAGATTTGACTCTAATCCGGTAGATTTATATCGTCCTATCTCTAGGATTGCATGCAACTCCTCTTAATTATGGAGGATCTACTCTTAAATAGAGACTGTTGCTCCACTGAATAAGCACATCAAAACTTAAATTAAAATCCTGAAATATTAAAGTAAGGATTAAAACTCATAATTAAGAATAATACAAGTATTTATCATATACTTCAAATAGTAATAAGATATGTCTTAGGTTTCAACTTCCCTAGGTATTTAGGGAATTTAGTTCATAACAATAGAGGAAAACATCTCAAAATTGGGAAAACAACAAAACATAAAGAAACCCAAAGAACTTCTAAGGAAATTGAATGGAGATCTTTAGTCTTGAAGGAGATCCTGCTTCTGAGCTGACTCCGATGGTTATTCTATGAGTATTTTCTGCTTTCTACTCTCCCTGTGCCTTGATTCCTGCTCCTAGGTTTTTTTTATAGACTTTGGAATGCCCACAATTAGTCTTTTTTGAATAGAATTAGACTTATGCTCGACAAGGACACGACCGTGTGCCACTCCCGTGTAAAGGTACTCAAGCCGTGTGCAATTCTGACTTGGTTTAATTTCGACATAGCCATGACACACGAGTGTGTGGATTACACGTGTGGAAGTGCCTAGGCCATGTGAAACACTGAATTAGGCCCAATTTGTCTGTTTTTGGCCCGTTTCTTGCTCCTTTTGCAATCCTAAGCTCTCCTGAGTATAAGACATGAAATTAAAGGATTAGGAGTATCAAATTCATTAAATCTTATGATAATCCTTCCAAAAATATGCCAAACATGGGGTAAAAATATGTATATATTATGGTTTTTCAACTATATTTCAATAATTGATCAATTTGGGGTCTCTTGTCTCTCATTCTCCTTTTAGCTGATAGATTACTAGTGCAAAATCCCCATATACCTCTAGCACTTTGATCTTTCGTTCTATGGCTGCACGGATACCCATGATACATGCTTCATACTCTGCAATATTATTTGTGCAATCAAAATCCAGTTTGCTAGTAAAGGGATAATGATCTCCCTTTGGAGATACCAAGGCTGGCTCGATTTTGTTACCCACTGCATTTGAGGCTCCATCGAAATTTAATTTCTAAGTGTGGCCTTATTGAGAATTTTCTTCGGTGGTTGCGACACACATCAGGTCTTCATTCAGAAAATCGAAGTTTAAAGGCTCGTAATCTTCCAAAGCTCTATTGGCCAGAAAATCTGCTATTGCACTCCCTTTTACAGCTTTCTAGTTCACGTAGACTATGTGAAATTCGAAAATCAGAATTTGCCATCAGGCCATTCTTCCATTCAAAGCTGTTGACTCCATCATATACTTCAGAGGGTCCAGTTTCGAGATGAGCCAAGTGGTGTGATACAACATATACTGTCTTAGCGTTCAGGTTGTCCAGACCAAGGCACAACACAACTTCTCGATTGGTGAGTACCTTGTCTCACATTCAGTGACCTTTTTACTAAGATAGTATATAGCTCTTTCTTTCCTTCCTGACTCGTCATGTTGGTCGAGCACGCACCCCATGGAACTCTCAAATACCACCAAATACAGTATCAAGGGCTTATCTGAGTTAGGTGGCATCAGCATCAGGGCATTCATTAAGTACTGTTTGACTTTTTTGAAATTCTTTTGGCATTCCTCATCCCATACACTTGGATTGTGTTTTTTAAGGAGACGGAATATGGGGTCACACTTCTGAGTTAGTTGTGAAATGAACCGAGCGATTTAATTTAGTCTTCCTAAAAAACTTCAAACTTCTTTTTGAGTATGCAACAGAAGCAATTCTTGTATGGCCTTGAATTTTTCTGGGTCGATCTCAATTCCTTTTTCACTAACTACAAAACCTAACAATTTTCTGGACCTGGCTCCGAAAGTACACTTTGCTGGATTAAGCTTTAGTTGGAACTTTCTCAACTTTAACAATAATTTCTTCAGGACTTGTACGTGTTCCTTCTCTATTCTGGACTTTGCAATTATATCATCAATATAAACTTCGATTTCTTTATGCATCATATCATGGAATAGGGTTATCATGGCCCTTTGGTCCATTGCTCTCACATTTTTTAGACCAAATGACATTAGCTTGTAGCTCCTCATATGGTTACAAATGTGGTCTTCTCCATATCTTTAGTGTGCATCTTTATCTGGTTGTATCCCGAGAAGCTATCCATGAAGAAGAACAGTGAGTAACCTATTGTATTTCCACCAAGGTGTCAATATGAGGCAGTGGAAAATTATCTTTTGGGCTAGATTTATTCAAATCCCTATAGTCTACACAGATTTGTACTTTTTCATCTTTTTGAGGGACGGGGATGATGTTGGCCACCTATTCTGAGTATTTAACCACCTTTAAAAACCCAGTGTCGAACTGCTTTTTGACCTCTTCTTTTATTTTTAGCAAGATGTCAGGCCCCATCCTTCGGAGTTTTTGTTGAACTGGCTTACATTCTTCTTTTATGGGAAGTCGATACACCACTATATCAGTATTCAACCTAGGCATGTCCTGGTATGACCATACAAAGACATCCTTGAACTCTTGGAGTAATTCAATAAGGTCTCACTTTGTCTCTGTAGCGATACCAGCTTCAATCTTCACTTCTTTCTCTTCTCCTAAACTCACAATTTCTACTGCCTCCTTGTGAGGTAGGATTTGTTTCTCATCTTGTTCTACCATTTTTGAAAAATTAGGAGATAGGTCATAATCTAGGTCATCTTTAAAACCGTGAGAATCATCCATACACATATCTCATTCAAAAGGAGACTTTGAGTCATTAGCATTGTCGCTCATATCATTGGTATCCAGGGACCTGTTATAGAGATGAAGGACGATCCAAAGAATGAAAGAATCTAAGAATAATCATTTGCATGGTATGATCATGAATGAAGAATAAAAGAATATTTGAGAGAATGTCTAAAAGACAAAAGAATCTAAAAATAATTATTTGTATAGTGTAGTTATGAATGGAAAAAATAAAGAATATTTGCTCAAAAATTATAGCAAAGATGCATTTTATTGAAATAATGATTTTGAACATAAGCCTATTTCACAAAAGAGACTCTTATTACTCCTAGGCCTAGAGCAATAAGTTTATTTTGAACATTACTCTGTATTAGTTTTAAAGACTACAAGAATCTCTTCCGCAATCCAGTTGTTCAGAACACTTCACAGCTCATAAGGGTAAATGCCCGACAAATTTCCTCCTCCAGTTCCTTCTTCTTATGTGGCGTTGATGTCCAAATTTTCCAACATTCCTTCTATGGCTTCCTTTCTTGGCATTCCCCACTCAGGGTGAATGATTCCTCCAAATAAAAAAGTCTTCGGTATATAGGGAAAGATCATTGATTCCTATTTGATCTTCTCCCCGTTCAACCGTGATCTCCTCCTTTCTTGCTTGTTTTCTAGCTCCTTCTTTCTTTGTCTTGCATCCGGCTTAAATCCTAAGCTGAAGCGGTCTCATTTGTCCTTTATTATCGGTGCCTTAATCCTTTCTTGAAGATATCTACCGAGTCATTTTCTCGGTAAGGCCCATTTCCCAACAGTTAACTGCAGGCCCATTCTTGTAGTCTTGGATATTCTGGGCATTGGGATCCTATTCCCTTCAGTAATGAATGTGCATTCATAAACTCCAGAGACTGAAAGGATCATTTGATTGCTTCATCGTTTGCCTCTAGATATGGCGCGTCACTGATCACCGCTGTGATGATGTCCTCTTCAGCATTTATCATCACCAGTCGACCTTCCGTTACCAATTTCAACTTTTGGTGTAGTGATGAAGGCACTGCCCCTACTGAATGTATCCAAGGCCTCCCTAATAGGCAGTTATATGAAGGCTTGATATCCATTACTAGGAAGTCCACCTCGTATGTGTTTGGGCTGATCAAAAAAGGTATTTCGATTATTCCCATTACCCTTCTTTCTGTGCCATCAAATGTCCTCACTATATTTTAGCATGCTTTCATGTGAGAGCTATCCACAGGCAATCTGTTCAGTGTGGATAATGGTAGGACATTCAGGGCTGATCCATTGTCAATCAACACCCCTGGTAGCATATACCCCTTTGCAGCGGGTGGTGATGTGTAGAGCCTTAGTCGATCCCATAGCACCAAGTGGTATTTCATCATCATTGAAGAAAATGAAGTTATCGGCACTTATGTTGCTAACCAGATGGTCTAGCTTGTTGAATGAGATATTATTAGCGACATAAGTTTCATTTAAGACTTTCATTAGCGCGCTATGATGGACCTCCGAGCTTAGGAGCAAGCTAGTATCGAGATACGAGCTACTTGTTTGCGCAGCTGCTCTACAATACTATACTCACTGTACTTTAGAAATATCATAAATTCTTTAGCCTCCTCTTCGTTGACTGGCTCGTTAACAGAAGACTCAGGTCTGGTTGTTTTTTCCTTCTTCTGTTCGACCGCCGAAGCTTTTCCTTTTGCGGGTACCGCTCTTGTATTTGTTGAATCATAACGCCTCCTGCTATATGTATAGGAACCCACATTTTGGTCCTCCTTTGAAGCACTGACCAGGTTCTCTTTTCTTGGGATCGTCACATTGCAGTCATAATTCTATGGAACCCTCTTGCTATCTTTATAAGAAAAGACTGCAGGTTTTTGGATTATGACTTTTGCTGGCATTCGTGTTTCTGCTTCATTATTTTTGGGTCGTGAAATGATGACTATTGGGTAGTTGACGTTTTGGACCTGCACCATCGATTCTCCTTCTGACGCGCATATATTTCCCTCTTCGAGGCTTTTGACCTCTTCATAAAACTCCACTTCTTTATTGTCCATCATATCTTGCACTAGGGCCCTGAACTCCCCGCACTCTTGGATTTCATGGCCCACTTTATTATGGAACTCACAGTAATTCCAATTCTCTTTTGATCTCTTCTTTGAATCCAGTATTATCAATCCCTTGTTAACCATCTCCTTCCAAACTCGTCTCAATGGGGATTTAAATTCTGCAACCTCACATTTGGCCTTCTTGTTCCCACCTTCGTTTATCTCGTTTACCTTTTGGTCAGCATGATTAGGTAGCGGGTTTCCTACTACATTAGGCGCGGATGGGTCGTCAAACTTCACAATCCCCATTTTAATAAATCTTTCAATTAGCTTGTTGAACGTGGTGCAATTTTCAATTGAATGCCCAGTGATTCCAATGTGGTATTCACACTGAGCGTTTGCGTCATACCATTTAGGATATGGGGGTTGCATCGGCTTTAAGTTGATACCACGTGTGCATCGAATAGGTTCTGATACAGCTTTCTATACGTCATGAGTATAGGCATGAATTGTAGCCTTTTTGTATTTGTTATCGTATTAGATTCTTGTCTTGGGGTGCCCTGATGGTTGGCGGTTACTGTCTTCGGTTAGCTCATAGTAGATGACTTGGAATGACCTTTGTTGGACGTGCTCATGTTGTTCACCTCATTTTCCATTTTTCTTGGGGTTGATCTCTTGGTACTTTCCCCTGCATCTATTTTGCCGCTCCTCACTGCATTCTCAATCATTTCTCCAGTCATCACTATATCTGAGAAACTTTTAGTGGTGCTCCCCAACATATGAGTGATGAATGGAGCTTTTAAGGTATTGATGAATAGCATTGTGGTTTCTTTTTCTAGGAGAGGTGGTTGGACTTGTATGGCAACTTCCCTCCACCTTTAAGCGTATTTTTGGAAACTCTCATTTGGTTTCTTCTCTAGATTCTGCAAGGTAATTCTATCAGGGGTCATATCTGTCACGTGACTACACTGTTTCATGAAAGCTTGTGTCAGGTCTTTCTATGAGTTGATCTTGGTACGGCTCAATCGGTTGTACCATTTAGATGCTGCCCCAACCAGACTGACCTGCAAGCAGTGAATCAATAGTTGATCATTGTTTACGTATCCTGTCATCCTTCGACAGAACATAGTGATGTGAGCTTCTAGAAAACTAGTCCCATTATACTTTTCAAATTCTGGAGTCTTGAATTTTGGTGGGAGTACTAGATATGGGGCCAAACTTTGATCCACGGTGTCAACCCCGCAATGGTAATCAATATTCTCCATTTCTTTGAGTTTTTCTTCCAACCACCTGTACCGATCTTCGAATTGTTTTGGCAGTTCTACTTTGCTTTTTCTATTTCTGCCATTTTGTCTGGATCTATAACTATAGGATTGGTTAGATTATCCCTTGGATTGGAAACTGAGCCTGTCAGGTAGTTTATTAGTGCCGAGAAATTGGTTTGATATTGTTGGGGTCTGATAGTTACGGGTGCCCTTTGTGGATGCGCGTCTGGTTGAGCTTGGGTGCTTGTCGGGATAAAGCCTGGATGATAAGTAGGGTCTTCATTATCGTTCCCCGAGTTAACCGCAGTTCTCCTCCCTTTTTCACGTTCTCTAGCCAGCAATTGCGCCAACTGGCTTTTCATATTATTTTGGGATTCTTGCATTTGTTCCCTAATGTCTTGTTAGATTCTGGCTAATTGCTCTTACATCTGTGCTTGTAATTGATCTTGCATATCTCTTTGCATTTGTTCAAATCTTTCCAATCTTTAATCCATTGATTTGGTTTTGCGGTGGGTACTGTAGTGATATTTAGTTGGTAAACTCTCGTTGGTTTCCAGGGTAACTACCATAATTATATTTAATTAGGGTCCTTTTGTGAAATTTAATGCATATGATGAAATGCAATACAGATACATGAAATGAATGCAAAAAGAGGCGTTGATTGTAATTCAATTCTGTTAGAACAACTTTACTAGAAAATAAATTTCTTTACATAAAACGGATATATGTTCAGCCTTGCCCTAATACTCCAGGTGAAGACATCAATCCTTTTCTTCATATCCGGATGTTAAGATCAAATCTTGCGAATTGTCCAAAAGATGTCTCTATTATCTTCTTTTTGTTTGATCTGGGCTGCGACCCATTTCTCACTCATCCTCTTGATGCTCATTAGCTTCTTTAAGTAAGTCGGGACGTTGACGACTCCTGAATAATCTTTGTTGGCTTGAATCCTGAACCAAAGTCGTGTACTCCTTCGCGGACTCTCACCTTCTCGTTGTGTTTACTCGGACCATATTCGGACGGCCATATTGTATTCCACTTTATCAAGAAATTCATTTTCCATGACAAGCTCTCTATTTAGCAATTGAACGTGAATCAAAACCTATTTTCAATGATGAAAATACAATGCAATCATAACCAAAACAAAAGAAACATGTTACTACAAAAAACATAAATAACAAATAAAGCACCTACTTGGATGACCTCTAGGGATTTGGTGTGCTTCTACCTAGGGTAGGCTCCTAGGGCTCACTATATGCAGTTTGGTTCTAAAGTAGAGGTGCCCAAACCGATAGATTCCTCAATCCTTACCCATATCAGGCTCATATGGATCGAGTTCAATTCAGAGGAATACATTTCCCTATGGCTATACGGAGATGAAAATCTCATGAAGACATAGGTACGGATGTATCCCGAAAGCGATCCACTATCCTATACGAAGGTGAAGACCTCACTAATGACTAGCTTCTCACTCCCACTTAAAAGGGTAAGATCAAACAGACATGCAATGCAATATGCGAAAACTTTCCAAGACTTGAACCGATAAAGCAAATATTACCAAAAATGACGGATGAAATGCAATGAAAGGATTGTAATTTTAAATTGAATTATCAATTTTCGACCAATAAGACAAGAATTAATAAAATCGTGGCTTGACTATCTTATTTGTTCCCCAACGAAGTCGCCAAGCTGTCGAAACCCCTTTTTTTGTTGAAAAAGGGTCGACTTTTTATTTTCAAAATAGAAACGAGAGTCACCACCAATCTTTTTTTATAAGGTGTGATCGGGTCGCCTTATGATTGATCGTTTTAATAAAATGTTATGATTTACTTAAAACGACAATTTTAGTCTACGAAATTCGATAAAATGGGTTCGGGAGTTGGTTATGTACGAGGAAGAATTAGCACCCTCGTAACGCCCAAAATTGGTACCTAATTGATTAATTTATGTCTTAACATCAAAATTTGAATACTCAAAGAGAATTTAAAATACAATCCTCTCTTTTTTATTAATGTTAATTTTACAAAAAAATGTTTGGATAAATCGAAGCAGATGCTAAAGACCTTCTTGTCCTGAAGTAATAAAATGTCACATCCAATACGTTTGGACACGACATTTTAAACCCTCGAGAATAAGCTTGTTTTTTATTTTCAAAACTCATGCATTTTTAATTTTAAAAGGATATTCGGTCATTTGGGTCAAACGAAAAAAATCGAAACCCAATACATTATGGTACGATCTCTCGAATTTCCAAACGAGGAATATTGCATTTGTAACACCCCGAACCCGAGACCATCGCCGGTGTCGGACACGAGGGGTTTGCAAGCCAAGTTCACTTGTTTTGCCCATCCATTGGACATTTCCAGTCAGGCTGGAAAAACTGCGTCACTGTCGCCTTAAAAATCATATCTCGAGTTTCAAAACTCGGAAACTGGTTTCGTAAATTTTCCCTGAATTTAGACTCATATATCCATCCATGGATTTATTTCTAGAATTTTTGGTCGGGCCAATTGGTACAGTTTATTAGTTAAAGTCACCCATGTTACAGGGATCGACTGCTCTGACATTCACGCGGTATAACTTGAATATCTCTCTGTAAAGGGCTTTAATGCTGGTGCCGTTTGTTTCTAATGAAACTAGACTCAAAATGGAATCTGTACATATAAGGTATGTCTCCTAATTATTTCTGGATAATTTATAGTAAATTTTAAAGTTGCGACAGGAACCCAGAAACCGTTCTGGCCCTGTCTCACAATAGCTTTAATATCTCTTAACATGTAACTCCTATGACCATTTCGTTTCTTCCATATGAAAATAGACTCATCAATGTTCATTTACATAGCTGATTCACTATTTAATACCATTCCTACAAATTTTGGTGATTTTCACATTCACGTTACTGCAGCTGGCAGCATCTGTTTTAAGGTAGGTCTTACCTATTTTGTAGTCTCCATGAACCAACTAGTCTTGCCTTACATAGGTCCACATATGATCATTTTAACCATGCCAATGGCTGATCATGTGACCAACATTCCCATTTCAATTCATAGTCACATCATGACACCATATATATATATACAAACCGCAAATAGTTTAAGTTGATACTTCACTATTACGAGCCATTTTCGCATGGCCGTACACATATACATCATAACATATTTAAACCAACAAGGGTAGTCCTATACATGCCATTTCAAGTTCAACCAAGAATTTATACCAAAATGGGGGCTTGATAGTGTGGATGACTTCGACTTCAACGATCCCGAATCCGATTGCTATCGGCGAAATCTAGAAAACTAAGAGCCAAAGCGGTGAGTAAGCATTTTATGCTTAGTAAGTCTCAAGGAATATAATCAACTCTAATTACAGCAATACATTCACATAGTTAAATGCATCATTTCATTAATGCAGATTCACATAATCATACTTACTTCACCATCCCAACTCTTATGTTCATACACAAATAACGGCTTCATTAAGGCCGATAACTCGTTCCATCATAGGAGCGGATATTCACGCTCTTACTCCTAGCGCATAAAGCACACACCGCACTTACCTTGTCATTGGGAAATTTCACAAGTGCATTAGCTGAAATTTTCCAGCAAGCTTATAATTTTCAAATCACATACCTTCGAGTTTAACCGGATGTCGCTACTCGATCAATCGCCTTGGGACATAGCCGGTTATGGTAACCCGCACCAAGGCCTACGGGACTTAACCGGATATCACAATTTGCACAAATGCCTTGGTCTTAGCCGGATAGAATGACTTCGCATACGAATGCCTTGGTCTTAGCCGGATGTAGCCACTAGCACAATTGCCTTGGTCTTAACCGGTTATAATTTCCAGCATAATTGTCTTGGGGCTTAGCCCGGATATCATTCAATTTCTCATGCACACATACATCAATAATCATTGGACATACATATTTATTTTCGTTACTAAGGCTCAAACACAATTATAATCACTAACATAATCGCCTTCGGGACTTAGCCGGGTATCATTCGAATACTCATACACACATAAATCAATAATCAATACATCCATATTTCATTCCACATAATTCAAGTAAGGTCACTTCTTGAGGACTTACCTCGGATGTTGTCGAGCGGCTTTTACGGCTATTCGATTACTTTTTCCTTCCCTTGTCCAATTGTGGCCCTCTTAGCTCTTGAGCTAATTCAAACAAATTCAATTTATCAAAACCTCATTGTGCTAGCTTATGGCGAATATGACAAGGAATTTAAATGGTCATATGGCCACCCTTTAGCTTGAATACACAATGGTCATGCATATTTTATACTACATCAAGCAATTCAATACAATTTATTCGAGCATCAAGGAAAAGCTAAGGCCTTCAATAGGCTACCCAAGGCCGAATATACTTGTCCATGTTGAGGCCAATTATGCATAATACCACACAAAAACAGCATGCATTTTACTAGTTAATGCTTTGCATATTGTAGCTCAAAACTTACAATATAGCATCAAGCACTCATATGTGTGCTAGGCGAATGTGCTTACAATTTCACAATTATTCTTCAACACCTTCTTCTTTAAACAAACTTATTCATCACTTCCTTCATAACCAAAACATCATGTGCAAACATATATATACATATATGAGCATGGCGAATTTCAAGGTGTCCATAGCCATCCAAAACACAAATTTTAACTAACATGCAAGAAGCATGAACCATGCTCATGAATGCATCATGGCGAATATGACAATCATGCTCCTTTTCAACTTCAATCATGATAAAACAAAAGAAAGCTCAAAATCTTACTCAAGAGTAGACAATCCATCATTGCATGCATCATCATCAAGCTTCACACTTAGCATGCAATGGCTTTATCACCATAACAACTTTGGCCAAATACCATTTCCATGGCTTAACAAAGATTTGAGCCATGGCTAACATGCACATCAAGTTAGCAACCAAAACATGCATGAAACTCCTAACACAACCTCATACATACCTTAATCTTGATGCAAACTTAGCCAAATCTCCTTCTAGATCTCTTCCAAACCAAGCATGAAGCAAAAATCCTCCTTCTTCCTTAGTTTTGGCTCAAAGAAAGGATGAACAAAATTTTTTCTTTCCTTCTCTACAACTCACGGCAATGGGGGATTACCACACTCACACACATTTTTTTTCATTTTTTATCACCCATACACCTTTGTTTATTATTTCACCTAATGCACCAACAAAACATGTTTCATGACATGTTTAGCCCATCCTCCTTGTCATGGCCGCCACCACCTATAAAGGGGAATTTGACATGCAAGTTCATTATTTTGCATGCATGCTTTAATTAGTCATCACACATTTCCTATCATACTTTCAAAGTTCATTACTAAGTCCTTTCTTGTGGAATTCACCCTTATAACACTAAATCAATCATCATAAAATGTCATACATGAGCACACACATGTTATAGGCATCAAAATAAATTTTTTAATTATTTTTATGCCTCGATTTTGTGGTCCCGAGACCACCTTCCGACTAGGGTCAATTTTGGGCTGTCACAGCATTTATTAAAGAATCCCTTTTTAATGAATTTAGATAAAAATTAATGCAACTTTTTAAAAATAGAAAAAAAATAGTGTGCGGGTAAGACATTATACTCATGGATATAAATATACTAATGAACGATTTATAATTAAGTAATAACAACAATCATATAATGCAATTTAACACCAATATTAACAATCAAGATAAATGAAATAAATAATAACGATGATAACAATGATAATAATAAAAACAAAACGGCACACCAAAAGGAAAATCCTAAAAATAAATAAGCAAGTAAACAAATAAATAAGTACGTAAACAAATGTAAGGAAAATAATTTTTAAAAATATTGAAAATAAAGAGTCAAAATAGAATGTAAATAAAATTTAAAGCCACAATTTTGTAATAGAACACATGTAAATAGATAATAATAGATAAAATAATAATTATAATAGTAATGATGAATGATTTGAATATTGAAAGTAAAGTAATAAAATAAAAATAAAAATAAAAATAAAGGCACAGATGAAAACAAACAAGTCAATAGGAAAAATAAATGAATAAATGAATCAAAACTAATGCAAATTCGATAAATAAATGAAAAGGGTTGAAAATGAATAAATTAATGAAATATTGAATTAAAATATAAGTGTAAAATTAAAAATAAATGTAAGGGATAAAAAGTAGGCTAAATTGCAAGTTAAACAAAATTTAAGGGGGGAAATCAGAATAAAAACAGTGTTGGGCCCAAATCATAACGTGTAGATAATATTGAGGACCGAATGGAGAAATATCCCCAGCTCTCAAAAAGACGTCGTTCCTTATGAAACCCAAATAAAATCGAAAAAGAATTCAGGGGTAAAATCAAAAGATAAAAGAAAGTTAAATGGGACCCAATTGGAAATAGCCTCAAAAGCGGAAGGACTAAGAGCACAAATAGACCCTCAGTCCAAAAACATGCAGATCCTAGGCGGGTTTTGGGTCAAATCTCTAGTATGGGTCGCTAAATGACGCCGTTTTGAGGCCACTGAGATAGGCCCTAAACGACGTCGTTCGTTGAGGCCTATAAAAGATAATTTTTTTCAAAAAAACATTCTACCACTGCATAAAGAGAAAAAAACAGAGAGGGAGAGAGGGAGATTCTCTGCGTCTCTGTCTTAGCCAACTTGCGGGGTTTCATCGGCATCCGATGCGCCTCCGTCTCTGCCTCCACCATGGCACTCGGCCTAAGACCTCAGGTGCACAGGTAAGCCCTCTTTTCTCTATTATCAGTTCCTTACTAAAAAAACAAGAATGAAACTAAAACGAAAATAAAAGACGAATGGAAGAACAACATTAAAAAGAACTTATGTTTATGATTCTCTGTTTTTGTATTTTTTGATCTCTGTATATGTATGTTTGTTGCATGTAAAAAAAAGGGCCTTTACAATTCTTTGGTTCTCTTTTTATAACCGAAAAGAAAAAGAAATATACAATATATATATATTTTGTTTTTCTTTGTTTTGCTGTCGTTAATCCTTTCTTTGTGCAGGTACGGAGGTGTTTTGCTGGCACCTGGTGGCGTACGGGCATGAGAACAAAGGTAGTTGGCGGCAGTATATGGGGTAGCGGCGCCAAGGGAACCCTAGGGTTCTGTGGACGTTTTCTGGTCCTGTGCCATTTGGGCCTATGTTGTAGGGTTAGAGTTTAATTTTAGGGCCGCGTAGTTTTGTTTGGCCATTTGGGCTTAGTTGTTTTTTTAATTTAAGTTTTAGGTTTTGGCTTGTAAAATGTGGACTTGGACTGTTATTTGGGTTTGATCATTTTTTTTTTGATATATAGTTCCTATTTGGGCTAATTGGTTTGGGCCCCTTTTATTTGTTTGAAAATTTGGGCCCGGGCTAAATTGGCCCGTTACATAAGGGTAAAATATGAAACTAGGTTGAAAGCTTTCTCTTTTCTTCTCAAATGGTGGACGGGGGCTCTTGGGAAGAAGATGATGACATCGCCATCTTTTTTCCATTTATTTAACTTATATACTATGACTAATTTTAGTTGAACTTAGTTAATTTACTTAATCCTGATTAATTAAACCTTAATCTTTAATTAACTTAGGCTAATGATAAATAACATCACTTGTTACTATCATACATTTAAAATATGTCTATTAGCCATTTTAGTCCTTTGGTTAATTGCCATTTAAGTCCCCCAAGCATTTTCCTTATTAAAAATCCATAATGATTAGACTTTTAAATTTTAGTATTTAGGCTTAATTAATCCTATTTTTTGACCAATTACTTATCCAAATTTCAATTTCTCAATATAATAGCTCCATAAATATTCTTATTTATTATTTAAAGACTTGTATGGAAACAAGGAGTCGAAACCGTATTTTTCGACACCACTGGAAATTGGGTTGGTACAAAATCTCTTCTGAATCATCTGATGATTCAGGAACAAAAATAGGTTCAAGCTTTGATGAGGATGCATCTTTAAATAGGGTTTTTGCTAGAAGAGCAAGGACCAAGTGTCCTAATGTTCCCTTAAGTGCTCAACAAAGAAATAAGAAGATGAAGCAAGTAGGATTTCCTACAATGCTTTTTGAAGCTGCAAGAAAGTTAAGACAAAAAGAAGCAAGCTTATTAGAATAGAATAACTGAACCTATCTCACCCCCAACATGCTCCAAGATGTATCTTTCATTGATTAAGAAGAACTTTGTTGAGGAGTAGAGCATTAAAGAAGCCAGCTTTGTAAATGATGGAACTGATACACTTTTGGAAAATAATAAACTAATGGGGTTTGTGAGTTATGTAAAACCCTATGTGAGACAAATGGTACTCAAGTTCTATGCCAACTTGTTAAGGAGCATAAATCATAACTAAAGCAATCTTTACCATAATGTGTTCATTTGAGGGACTTGGTATGATTTTAGTCTAAAGGGGAAAAAAAGAGAAGGTGGTGAATTGTTATTACCAAAACATGGTAGAGTTGGATGAATACTTGGACAAAACAACTTCAATCATCATAAAAAAATGTTCATCTGTCTTGGCTTCCTAAAGGTAACTGATGGGTGTCGAATCCACCAAAAAAAATATTCCTACACCTAAACAATATATAAATAGTAGTATAGGGAGTAGGGTCAATCCAAAAAAACTAGGATATTTAAAATTTTCATTTAGATTAACCAAGTGGCGCATCAAACAGCTACCTTGCCCACGATGTGTGATGATCTGTACGAAAAGAAAAATAAGGGATTAAATATGATTAAAAAATAATAGAAATAATTAAAATCAAAATAGTAATAAAATAAAAAAAATGAAATTAGATTGAATAAACGGATGTGTTATAATAAATGTTGATAATGGAAATCGAATGATCACAAAATAAGAAAAATAAGAACACACAGATTTTAAGAGGAAACCCTTTTGGGAAAAAACTATGGGTAGAGGAGAAGAAATTCACTAATGTTGAAAAACGATTGATGCAAGAGGAGTTTCAACTACATCTATTTAAGGGTTGAAAAACCCTATTCTAATCAAAATAAAATAGAAGAAGTGCAGTTCTATGCAGATTCTAGTTGTGCGGCATGGTTCATTTTTCAAAACCTTGTTCTCTACAAGTTAAAAAACCTTGTATAATCAAAATCAAATGATGATACGACCCTTGGCCTCTCGCCCCCGCAAATCCTCTTATTTTGCCACTGTATTTATTTCTTCAACAAGTGACAAGATTTGGGTCACACAAATTCTAACATGATGTGATGATATTCTAGCTTCAGGCTCGATTTTGGTTCCAGTTTCAAACCAATCCTTGATAACAGGTCTTCTACTTCAATAGATAAGTCGGTTATAGTAATTAAAGACACATCAGACTATAAACCCTTTCGTGTTTAAATTAATTGTGGGAACGCCTAACAACTAACCCTTATTAAATGAACAACCACGAAACACGTGTCCATGATTTAGCTCTTCGGTAGCCTTGCGACCTAGAAAGGCCCAACTCGAATCAATAACCTCAACCACGTAGGTCGTTTAAATCCAATTGTTATTTCCCTTAACAGATCCAACCAGCCGCACAATTGGACACACCAATGTGTTCTTCAGTAAACCGAATACAACAATAGATCGTATCAGTTCTTCTAACTGTACATTGCATAACACCAAATCAATGAGCTCTTTTTGACTTGATGTCAAAACGACTTTATGAGATGACAGTTTCTATCTCCTTAACTAGGAAAGAACAAATACCACAATAAAGAATTTTGCGTATGATTTTGGATCTCGTGGTTCCAAATACCAAATAAAAAATCAACCTAAAATGAGATCAAACTAATTCATAAAATTAAACAACAGTCAAATGAAAAATAAATTAAAGAAAATAAAAAGAAAAATTGTAATATTTTTTAGCTGTGCACTATTTCCCTCCCCTTTTTACCTCTCTAACTATATATAATATAAAATCTAAAAATTTAAAAGGGTGTGCCACCTCTTTTCTAAATTATCTAAATTATATATATAATAAATAAAATAAAACTTAAACCTAAATGAAGGGTAGTTGTTACTGCACCTGTAATATCCTGATTTTGGGCCTAGTCGAAATAGCGGTTCCGTGACCACAAAATCTGAGATAGAAATAATTATTTTATGATTATTTTGAGGTCTATGATATGATTGCATGATTGTGTGAAAATTTCGTGAAGAAATTTTATGCATAAAGTGCTTAAATTGAAATTAGGGACTAAATCGAATAATTTGTAAAACTTGCATTCTAGAAGTTTCTAGTATGAAATTGTTTTGAAATATTAATTAGGAGGTCTTAAATTTTACCAATTTCTAAGTCTATGGACAAAAATTGGAGATGGGTGGAATTTTTGGAAAGTTTAGTAGTAAGGGCATTTTGGTCATTTAGGGGTAAAATGAATTAAAATACAAAATTAAAAGCCAATTTTGTTCATCTTCAACCCCATGGCCGAATATAGCAAGGAGAAACCATGGATAGAGTTTTTCAAGCTTCCAAGCTCGATTTTAAGTCTGTTCTAGCCTCGTTTTTAATGATTTTTTACGTTTTTGGAGTCCCGGTAGCTCGATTAAGCTTATGCTAGCAATAATTCAACCTAGGGTTCATATTTGAAAAAATACCCATAGGTGAAATTTGTGTATTTTGGTGTTTTATGATAGAATATGAGGTTTTAAATTATGTTAGACAACTTGTACTACTCGGTTTTAAGTGAAAACGAGCAAAAGGGCTTAATCGGTAAAAATACCTAATAGTCATAAGTACATGTTAGAGTGAGAATTTGATGTTACCATAGAAGGAAAATGATCAGCATGTCATAAAACATAAGAAAATAGGCTGAAGTTTAATTTACGAGCTTTGGGGCAAAAGTGTAAATATCACGAAAGTTTAGGGCAAATCGCAATTTTGCCAAAATATGATTTTAGGTCAATTTGTATAATGTGAGTCCTAATTAGACTATATTTTAAATGATAGAGCAAGGAAAACTAAAATTCAGGCTAAAATGGGGAAAATACCAAGTTGTGGACAAAATGGTAAAAGTAGCCATTTTCGCATACGAGGTAAATTCATATGTAAATATTGGTAACATAGTTATTATTTTAAATGTTTTAATGTTATTTAAATGATATGATAATTATTATGAAATATTATACTGTGATAATTGTTTGTTAAATATGTCAAATTATGTGATATACTTGGAAAATGTGAAATACTACCGAGTATCGGTAACGGCATTCCGGAGAAGATGGTTGAGACACATGATTGGGAAAAAGGTCCCATTGAACCTTAGGAATGGATTAGGATACAAGTGACATGTCACTAGGATATTTGGGCATCCGAACTCGTTGAGTTGAGTCCGAGTTCACTTATGGATGCGAATGTCCGAACTCGTTGAGTTGAGTCCGAGTTCGAGAGATGTAGCTAGGCATCCGAGCTCGTTGAGTTGAGTCCGAGTTCACTTATGGATACGAACGCCTGAGCTCATTGAGTTGAGTCCGAGTTCACTTATGGGCGGGTTACATGGTAGCTTGGCTACATATGTGGCACTTATGTGCAAACTTTCCATGTATCCGAATTATATTCCGATGTGTTCAACGGGTAAAATTCTACTCAAATGGAGGAATACTCGAGATGAAAGGGACGTATTGGTAAGTGTTGTGAAATGAATACTTTGAACAGGTATGTACTTAACCCTCGGGTTGAAAACTCGATATAACAACAATATGGTAAGATGATAAATGAAAATGTGATATGAATGTCTCGGTGATGATTATGCAAATGATGTTTTATGTTTGCGTATATAGTTGTGTTACTTGCTATTTGCATGTGAGCTTACTAAGAATTTATGCTTACTCCCTCCTTTTTATTCCTTGTAGTGTTGACAAGCCAGCTCGGAAATCGGGAACGGTCGGAGGCACACTCACACTATCCGTATACCATCTTGGCATAATGGCTTGTATATTTTGAGTATGGCATGTATAGCATTATAATCATTTTGTATATATGGTCTTATGATATGGTTATTGAGTGGTATGGAAATGCTTGGTAATGATTAGCCATTGGAATGGCTAATCATGATCATATTTGGTGTTATGTATGCTAAATTGCTAGCTAATCCATGGAAACCATGAAATAGGTAAAAATTACCATAAAATAGATTCAGACAGCAACAGTGATGTGAGTTTGAAAAATCATTAAAAATAGTAGAGATACAATTAGATGATGAATAAAATATGGAATTGAAGAATTATGAGTCTATTTTCATATGGATGGAACAAAATAGGTATATGAGTTATATTTTATGAGATGTTTAAATTTTTGTGAAACAGGTCCAGAGCGATTTCTGGATCCCCTATTCTGACTTTGGAAATTCACCATAAATTTTTCAAAGATAATTAGAAGTCATGATTTATATGTACAGATTCCTTATTGAGTCTAGTTTTATTAGAAATAAACAGCATAGTCATTGAAACTCTGTACAACGAGATATCTGATTCGTAATACACAGAGGTCAGAGCAGTCAAACCCTGAAACAGGGGAGACTTTAACTAATAAACTGTACTAATTTTCTAGACAAAAAATTATAGAAAAAAATTAGTAAATATATATATGAGTCTAGTTTTAGGGAAATTTTACAGAATTGGATTTCGAGTTTTGGAACTCGAGATATGAACTTTTAAGCGACTGTGACGCAGATTACTATCTTGACTGAAAATTTTAAAAATAAATTGTTTGAGCTGTTTAAGTAATGAATTAAGTCTGTTAACACCTCGTGTTCGACTCCAGCGACAGTCTCAGGTACGGGGCAGTACATTTGGTGGTATCAGAGCAGGTTTAGTCGGTTCCCGGACTAACTTAGCATGTGTAAAACTTTAGCTATACATGCCACTGATCTGTGATAGTGTGATGTCTTCCGACGCGTATGAGTACCGTCTTATTTAGACAGGTACTCTCCAACCGAGTCTCTACCGACTATGTTCAATGTTATGTGAAGGTATTTGAGTAAAATTATGATTATGATAAGTCTCGGTTCAGAAAAGTATGAATAAAAGTTTATGATACATATGTGATAAATATCCATATTTGCTTAATGCTTATATGATGTAGTGTATATGGCTTACTTGATAAGATGAACGGAATAAATAGAAAGTAGTAGAGGTATGAATAAAAGTCATAATATTATGATACGAATGAAAATGTCCTTGTCTTGATTTGGACGTCGAATGTTGATGAATGCTAATGATATATAATTTTTATAAGATAAAGGATTATAATGAAATGAACTTATCTATGTTAAATTGTTGGACTGAATTATATGATTGTAATGATATGCACATGATGATGCATGAAATGAATGTTGTGATTGTGATGAAAATATCTATGTTTGTTTGGCCTTATATGATGTCATGAGCATGAATTAATTTAATTAAATGAATGGATAAGTAAAGCTATCTAGAAAACATAGAATGTATGCATAAGCATATTGTCTAAATGGGACAATAGGAAAATTTGTGTAAGCTAACACGAATGTTGCATTGCCTGAATGAATGACATGATTTTGATGATGTTGCTATGATGATGGAAGTTGTGTCATATGTGTATGTATAAGAAAGTCGAGTCAGAGGTCCTACAACCCTTCCCCCTTATCAAGTGGTACTTATAATGGAATTTCATGAGATTTGTATTGAATAAGTTTCGGTTGAGAACCCAAAGAGTTCAAAGATAGAATAATTATAAGTATGATCGAGATTGAAAATGAGCTGATAAGTAAAGTCAAAGTCGATAAAGTATCGGATTGATATAAAGATTATTGGAATTATGCCTTTGTCCCAGTTAGAGAAGGAAATTCTCTTTGGTAAATCGAATTATTCAGTGCAAGGTCGAGAAAAGTGTAAATCAAAATTTATTCAGAATGACCTTCTTTAGTGAATGGTTTAATATGAAATTTGTGATGGCGAGAACTAGTTGGGAAATAATATTTGAAATGTGAACTATCTGAGTGTGACAGTTATGATCGGACAGATTTAGCGATCTCTTTTGAGATGTTCTATGTGTTTACCCGTTCTCGTAAATATTTCTATGGCTATTGATCTTTTGAAGAAATTCTTGTTATATGGGAATGTCTTCTAATTCTAGTGTTGGATTAAAGCATTGGTAGTCTGACGGTTTATAATTTATATTGCTCTATTTCATCGGGTATTCTATTCCATTTAAATCGATAAGAATTGGTGAGAGAATACATATGATATTATGATTCTGCTTTCTTCTACTTGATGCTTCATCCGATATATATGTATAGGAAGATATATTGTTCTTGTTATATTTGATTCCATGGGATTAAATGATGTTTTCTTTTGGACTTTCTTTCTTTGAAGAATTATCGAGGTATTCTCGTATTTTCTTTATGAGTTTGGTTTTCGATTCTCGGCATAGTATCATATCTTGGATTTCTTTATTCGGTTTTCTTGTTATCTTTGTTCTATAATTTGTCAATTATGACTCATGTTCAAGTACGTTCTTCACTCGTGATAATCATGTCAAATATGACTATACTTCTAATTTGATCTTGGTAATGTGGTGATTTTAGTATTGGGATTTTTTTCTAATTTACGTAAGGATTTGACATCAGTAAAGGCATAGGTGATAAAAGCACGAGTTTCAGTCAGTATGGTGAATTATTTATTTGAAAGATTTCATGTGACAATTATGTTAGGATTATTTTTCTCAATTTTGATAATATAATTTCATTTTTGTACTGATAAAAGAGTAAATAGTCTGAACGAGAAGTGTATATTTATTAGAAAGAGTTGGATATTAGTTAAAGTCACCACGAATGATAAGGTTTTCGTCTTGTGAAAGCTGAAAAGTTTATTACATGTTGACAAAGTTTGGATAGATGAGAATATTGGTAACCGAAGCTTCTGAACTAGACTAGTCTACATTGAGTAAAGACTTCCTGACTTTCAGTAATGTATCGTTATATGAATTGTGATGTGTTTCAAGACAGTGAGGTAATGTGATAGTTTAGAGCTTTCGATGTTACATAAAATCGGAGTTGTTAAAGGGTTAAAGCGAGCATTGGAATCTATCAAAATTATCCTTGTCGTTGTTGATATTGGGATGGAAATGAGAAGGATTATTCTTGAGGCTATATCGAAATTAATTCCATAGCGAAAGAGGAAAATGTGATGTATCCTATTGTTAAATGTTTAGCGAGATCTATAAATCATATCTCAGATTGAACAATTCCTACTCATCGATTCATGGAATTTTAGGTCTCTTTGATTGTTGGATTTCTTGGAATTCCGGTCTCCATTAATCAAGTTAAGATCCGAGTTTTATGTCATGATATCATGGGAAACTGAGAAGGGTTGAAAATTTAAGAACAGTTGAGAGTTGAGACTGTAAGCTTTCAGATCATATGAGAAATTAAAGAGATGTATTGGAGGTACAACCTAAGTGAAAGTTCTTTGGCACTGAATATGAGATTAAAAGTGAAGACCACTTTTCTGGTAAGATTTTCGGGGACGAAAATCCCTAAAGGGGGGACAGTTGTAATATCCTGATTTTGGGCCTAGTCGGAATAGCGGTTTCGTGACCACAAAATCCGAGATAGAAATAATTATTTTATGATTATTTTGAGGTCTATGATATGATTGCATGATTGTGTGAAAATTTCGTGAAGAAATTTTATGCATAAAGTGCTTAAATTGAAATTAGGGACTAAATCGAATAATTTGTAAAACTTGCATTCTAGAAGTTTCTAGTATGAAATTGTTTTGAAATATTAATTAGGAGGTCTTAAATAGAAATTTTACCAATTTCTAAGTCTATGGACAAAAATTGGACATGGATGGAATTTTTGGAAAGTTTAGTAGTAAGGGCATTTTGGTCGTTTAGGGGTAAAATGAATTAAAATACAAAATTAAAAGCCAATTTTGCTCATCTTCAACCCCATGGCCGAATATAGCAAGGAGAAACCATGGATAGGGTTTTTCAAGCTTCCAAGCTCGATTGTAAGTCCGTTCTAGCCTCGTTTTTAATGATTTTTATGTTTTTGGAGTCCCGGTAGCTCGATTAAGCTTATGCTAGCAATAATTCAACCTAGGGTTCATATTTGGAAAAATACCCATAGGTGAGATTTGTGTATTTTGGTGTTTTATGATAGAATATGAGGTTTTAAATTATGTTAGACAACTTGTACTACTCGGTTTTAAGTGAAAACGAGCAAAAGGGCTTAATCGGTAAAAATACCTAATAGTCATAAGTACATGTTAGAGTGAGAATTTGATGTTACCATAGAAGGGAAAAATGATCAGCATGTCATAAAACATAAGAAAATAGGCTGAAGTTTAATTTACGAGCTTTGAGGCAAAAGTGTAAATATGCGAAAGTTTAGGGGCAAAATTGTAATTTTGCCAAAATATGATTTTGGGTTAATTTTTATAATGTGAGTCCTAATTAGACTATATTTTAAATGATAGAGCAAGGAAAACTAAAATTCAGGCTAAAATGGGGAAAATACCAAGTTGTGGACAAAATGGTAAAAGTAGCCATTTTCGCATACGAGGTAAGTTCATATGTAAATGTTGGTAACATAGTTATTATTTTAAATGTTTTAATGTTATTTAAATGATATGATAATTATTATGAAATATTATACTATGATAATTGTTTGTTAATATGTCAAATTATGTGATATACTTGGAAAATGTGAAATACTACCGAGTATCGGTAACGGCATTCCATAGAAGATAGTTGAGACACATGATTGGGAAAAAGGTCCCATTGAACCTTAGGAATGGATTAGGATACAAGTGACATGTCACTAGGATATTTGGGCATCCGAACTCGTTGAGTTGAGTCCGAGTTCACTTATAGATGCGAATGTCCGAACTCGTTGAGTTGAGTCCGAGTTCGAGAGATGTAACTAGGCATCTGAGCTCGTTGAGTTGAGTCCGAGTTCACTTATGGATGCGAATGCCCGAGCTTGTTGAGTTGAGTTCGAGTTCACTTATGGGCGGGTTACATGGTAGCTTGGCTACATATGTGGCACTTATGTGCAAACTTTCCATGTATCCGAATTATATTCCGATGTGTTCAACGGGTAAAATTCTACTCAAATGGAGGAATACTCGAGATGAAAGGGACGTATTGGTAAGTGTTGTGAAATGAATACTTTGAACAGGTATGTACTTAACCCTCGGGTTGAAAACTCGATATAACAACAATATGGTAAGATGATAAATGAAAATGTGATATGAATGTCTCGGTGATGATTATGCAAATGATGTTTTATGTTTGCGTATATAGTTGTGTTACTTGCTATTTGCATGTGAGCTTACTAAGCATTTATGCTTACTCCCTCCTTTTCTTTCCTTGTAGTGTTGACAAGCCAGCTCGGAAATCAGGAACGGTCGGAGGCACACTCACACTATCCGTATACCATCTTGGCATAATGGCTTGTATATTTTGAGTATGGCATGTATAGCATTATAATCATTTTGTATATATGGTCTTATGATATGGTTATTGAGTGGTATGGAAATGCTTGGTAATGATTAGCCATTGGAATGGCTAATCATGATCATATTTGGTGTTATGTATGCTAAATTGCTAGCTAATCCATGGAAACCATGAAATAGGTAAAATTTACCATAAAATAGATTCAGATAAAGAACAGTGATGTGAGTTTGAAAATCATTAAAAATAGGAGAGATACAATTAGATGATGAATAAAATATGGAATTTAATAATTATGAGTCTATTTTCATATGGATGGAACAAAACAGGTATATGAGTTATATTTTATGAGATGTTTAAATTTTTGTGAAATAGGTCTAGAGCGATTTCTGGATCCCCTATTCTGACTTTGGAAATTCACCATAAATTTTTAAAAGATAATTAGAAGTTATGATTTATATGTACAGATTCCTTATTGAGTCTAGTTTTATTAGAAATAAACGGCATAGTCATTGAAACTCTGTACAAGGAGATATCTGATTTGTAATACACAGAGGTCAGAGCAGTCGTACCCTGAAACAGGGGAGAATTTAACTAATAAACTATACTAATTTTCTAGACCAAAAATTATAGAAAAAAATTAGTAAATAGATATATGAGTCTAGTTTTAGGGAAATTTTACAGAATTGGATTTGGAGTTTTGGAACTCGAGATATGAATTTTTAAGCGACTGTGACGCAGATTGCTATCTTGACTGAAAATTTTAAAAATAAATTGTTTGAGCTGTTTAAGTAATGAATTAAGTCTGTTAACATCTCGTGTTCGACTCCGGCGATGGTCTCGGGTACGGGGCGTTACAGCACCCCAGTACTATTCATATTTTGTTGTATAATAATAAGTTAATAAAACCTAAAATGAAGAAACAAACGTAAATGTAATAGCCCAAATTTTCCCGGCCAGAAAAATAAACGAAAAAAAACAAAAAACAAAACAAAAAATCAAAAAATAATAAAAGTTCTTTTACAGTCCATTTACAAAACCCAAATTGCTAGCCTATTTACATAGCCCAATTGAAGCACTACTTATGGCCCATTTGCAAATCACACCGGTAGCCCACATTTGAACCTCATTACACCTAAAACCCTTTAGCCCAAATACGTAAACTAGACCCAAATCAGTGAGGCCTAGGAAGGCCCAATGCCTAAACTGAATCAGGAAACCCTAGGGTTTCCAGAAACCTTCACGCCGCAAGCACGATCCCAATCATCACGCCGTAGTCAGTGAGCCCTCATCTCGCGCTACAATCGGCGCGCTAGTGCGTCATCATCAGTGCCCGATCGTCGTCGATTTTCTCGTCGTCACCTGCAAAAAGGGAAAGAAATACATAGCAAATATGGCAAGGAATCGAACAGAAGAGCACACCAAATTTGTACTTAGAAAGCAGGGGCTATAAAAGCTGAATATCTACACTGTAATAGAACACGATTTTCACATATATACAAACAGATACACGCATATATACATACAAGAAAGAAATACGAGCAGTTTCTTTTTGGAAAAAGGTGATTTTAGTTACATATCTCGTTCCTTATAGTTTATTTCTTTTTGTTCAACACATATGAATCGTTTTTTTACAAAAAGCTGTCGGTATTTAGAAAAGAGAAGAGATTACCTGTGATTCGCCTGGAAAAATAAAGACTTTTAACCTTTCAATCGCCGTGTACGGCGCGTGCAGCCCGATGATCGGAGCTTGGCCTGACGGAGGCCAGAGCCCGGAGCCCGGAGGGCTCTTCTTTTCTCCTTTTTTAGAGGATTTCAAGTTTTTTTTAAACCAGCTTTAAAAATGAATTTTTGGGCCAAAGTCTGATTTATATAGTATTATAAAAACGGTGTCATTTTTGCTTAGTTTAATAAGCACCAAAACGGCACCGTTTAAGTGAAGGATCCGCGAGTTGAACCGTGACCCGGGGAGGATCTGCGTGTTTTTGGTAGATGGGCAAATTGTCATTTGAGCCCTTCCGCATTTTTCCCTTTTGCCGTTTAAGTGAAGGATCCGCGCGTTGAACCGTGACCCGGGGAGGATCTGCGTGTTTTTGGTAGATGGGCAAATTGCCATTTGAGCCCTTCTGCATTTTTCCCTTTTTTAATTTCGTTCAATTTTAAATTTCTTTATTTTTTAAATCTAGCCCTAATAGTTTGTTTCTATTTCAATTTGGTTCCTGGACCTTTTAAAGCACAATCCTAGAAACGGCGCCGTTTTGGGAATAGGGTATAATTGCCCAGTGAGTCCCTCAGATTTTAGCGCGCATTTCAATTAGGTCCAAATTTTTTTATTATTTTAAAATTAACCCTAGAGTTTTATTTTTATTTAATTTTAATCCTTTTTAATTTTTATATATAATTTATTTATTTTAAATATTTTATCTATTATTTATTTTACTATAAACATTATTTATATGTGTAAAAAAATTATTATATATATTATATTTATTTATGTATTATTTATTATATTATTTATATTTTATTATATATTATATTATTTTATTATTTTATTATTTATTATTATGTATAATTTTAAAAGTTTGTAAATTATTATCAAATAATACATATATCATTATTAAATATTTAGTATATTATGTAATATTCTAAAATTTGCTATAAAGTTTTGTTCCTATTTAATATAATATTATTTTTATAAAATATATATTAAATTATTATATCATATAGTATTCTTTTTATTAAAAATTAACCATTTTTTAAAATTCTCCTTTATTATTTATATATTATTTTAAATATTTTAATACCTCATTTATTTTTAACGGTATTTAGTTTTCATCTTTATTTTTGACTTATTTTACATATGTTCATAATTTGTTGATTTATTTTCGTATTTTTTTATTTAGTATTGTTTTAGTATGTTAATTTTATCTCATAAATTATTTGTATTTTTATGTTATTTTTTTATATATTTGCATGGAAATTGATCATTTATGTTGCTATTTTAGGTTATACATGTATGAAATATTATTGTGTGTACCATGTAATTTTATATTTTATGTTTATTATTTTCTATGTTGATTTGCACGACATGTAAATGTATATATTATGTAGTGTATATTGTTATTTATTATTTGCTATGTTATATTCGCATGAAGTATTAATGTATGAATCACATAGTTTATTATTGATATCTTGTAATATGTTAATACTATATCCTGATTGCATCATTGTTTTAAAAATATATACCCAAAAATGTTTTAAAAAACGAGGCAATGTTTTTGTGTTTAGGGATTTGGGAAATAGTGCCCTAATGTGCTGGGTTGCGATTCCCTATTTGTCTAAATACCTAATATATCATTCTAAATGAATTTTGTAAATTACGAGATGATTTTAGTTACGAGAGTTTAAGAATATTATGTCCAATCGTGCTGGATGTGATGTTCATATTCTTTTGGGGCAAAGGAATCTCAATTTCCAACTCAAATTATTTCGGTTTTAAAAAAAGGATCCTTTTTTAAAAATTCTTTCAAACTTTTAACATTAAGACAAAAAACTATTCAATTTGGTACCAATTTTGGGCGTTGCGAGAGTGCTAATCTTTCCTCGTACGTAACCGACTCCCGAATCCATTTTCTCACATTTTCGTAGACCAAAATGTTTTATAAGGTGATCCAATCATACCTTAAAAGGTTGGTGGCGACTCCCATTTTAGTTTTCAAAAGTCGACCCCGTTTTTCCAAAAACTCATAAAAAATTTGTTTCGACAGCTTGGCGACTCCGCTAGGGATAAATAAGAGAGTCAAGCCAAGAAATTGATTATTTTTCATCTTAATGTCGAAAGTTTGGAAAAATTTTAAAAATATCGATATTTTTACATGTGTTTGTTGTATATGTTTGTTATTTTGTTTTCCCACACATTGCATTTGCATGACCGCTGTGGTCGCACCCTTAAGTGGGAGTGAGAAGCTACGCTTTCGTGAGGTTTTCACCTCGGTATGGGCTAGTGGATTGCTTCCGGGATACATCCATACCTATGTCTTCGTGAGATTTTCATCTCCGCATGGCCATAGGGAAATGTGTCCCCCTAAACAGAACTTGGTCTATATAAGCCTATAATGGGTGAGGATCGAGGAATCTACCGGTTTAGGTACCCTCGCTTTAGCACTAAAACACATATAGTGAACTTTAAGTGCTTACCCTAGGTAGTACAGTGATAGCCTTTAGTAAGCTACCCTTATAAGTGCTTGTTTATTATACCTTTTATATATGACACAGACTTATTTTATTTTGTTATCATTGCATGTCATTCAACATTTAAAGGTGTCGAATCACGGTTCAATTTCTAGATTAGAAAGTTTTGTAATGAGGAACGAATATATTGATAAAGTGGAGGACAAAGCTTCTGTCTGTGCGTGGTCAGAGAAAACCCAGTTAGAGAAAGGAGATAGTGTCACTGAGGGGTATACGTCAGAGTTGTGGGACTTCACTCGTATCAGTTCGACACAGAATGAGTTTCAAGAGTTGAAGGACATTTGGGCCCAATAGGATGACGAGACTAAGCAGCTGTTCTACCAGAATTATGGAGATCTTCCCTATTTGCTAGACATCAAGGTGGATAAGCATCTGTTTCAAGCTATGGTACAATTTTGGAACCCTACTTATAGTTGTTTTACATTTGGAAAGGTAGACTTAGTACCCACTTTGGAGGAGTATACGACCTTGCTTCGCTGTCTAAGAATTTAATGTAACAGGGCTTACGTTAGGGTTGCTAACCTCCCAACTTTCGTGAAGAAATTAATGTCTATCACAGGGATGAGTGAACAGTGGGCCGCAGCTCGAATCCAACAAAAGGGCGATCGTAAATGCATTCCGTGGGCAAGTTTGAGGGATACTGGTGCACCCAGATGTGAAGAGGAGGGTTGATATTTTGGCCTTAAGTATTTATGGTTAAGTGATTTTCCCCAAAGCTATGGGGCACATAGATGAGGCAGTTGTGGATTTATTCGATCGACTTGGTAAACAGGTCACACCTGTGCCTGCAGTCCTAGCTGAGACGTTTAGATACTTGAGTGCATGTCGGAGAGCGGGTGAAGGTATATTCATTGGATGTGCTCAGTTGTTGTTAGTATGGTTCCACAGCCACTTTTGGAAGGTTAAGGTCCCTTGCCGAGTGTTCTTTGAGGATTATTCTCCCTTAAAGGAAGCAGCAGCTACACCAAGGAGGGACGACATTACAGAGGAAAGGTGGATGGAAATACTTCAGAATCTCCAAGAGGAAGATGTTATGTGGAAAGCCCCTTTGTTGGCTCCTAATGAAGTCATTTATCGTTGCGAAAGCTTTGATTGGGTACCTCTTCCTGGAATTTGGGGAGTTTTTGGTTATGTACCATTACTCATCTTAAGGCAATACAAAGCAGGGTAGTTTATACCAGCAACACAAGGGTTAGCTCAGAGTGATTTCTCATATAAGGGGGATCATTATAAGAAGAAGATGCGAGAGATTTCCGAGGCTTGGAAGAAGGTTTGCTATGTGAAGATTCTGACTGAAGGTCTGATGACAACCCTTGAATACAAATGGTGGTTTAGCAAGAGGATCGATGATAACATCCCTAGGCCGAGTTTGGGGAGGAGAATTTACGAGTGATTCCATCAGAGTTAGAGGTTATAAAGCTTCGAAAAGAAGAATTTAGAGCTCGGGAAAAAGATAGAGAGGCTTGAGGAAGAGAAGATGTACCTAAGCTTAGACGTCGACGTTCAGAAAATTGAGGACAAAAAAGTGAGGAAAGAAAAGAGAAAGATTAAGGAAGACCGAGATGACTTGAAGACGCAATATAAGAGGATACAGCTATCAATGAAGAGAGCTGGATTGGGGAAGTCTTCAGAGCAGTGGCAACAAGAGGTTCAAGAAGAAAAATCCAAAGCCGAGTATTGGGAGAAGAAGTTCCAAGAGATGCAGGCGCAGAATCAGGCCCTAGAGAAGGAGAATCAAGGATTAAAAGCTAAGGTGACTGAGCTTGAACAATCTCTTTATCATCACCGAAGTCGTAACTCTATGGTCGAGTTAAAGGCAAGTCTGAACAAGATCGAGGAAATGAAGCACAATATTGGAGGGTTGGAAGCAGCATTGCAGAACTGTGAACTTCGGATTGAGCATCTTGAGGCAAAAGAAGGACATTAGAAGGGAGAGCTTCACCATTTTCAGGATCAAGTCAGAGATAGGGACTACCTCATGGGAGAAGCCATAGTCCAGATTCGAGAGGTTGCTGATCATTTGCAAGACCTGGCAGTGTAAGCTAATGTATTGAGTACAAAGTAAGAGTCAGTGTCAGATAGAGGTCGAGAGTTAGCTTTGTTATTGGATAGGGTTAAAACTCTGGGCCTGAGGGCGAAAGCATATTTGTAATCTGTTTTGTGTAAAGATTTTTTTTTCTTAAATAACGTTTTTTAAAAGAAACTGAATCAGAATCGATATCTTTTTGCATTCATGCATTTGCATCTCATCGCATCATATGCATTCAAATTTATAGAAAGACCCTAATTAGTTCAAATTACTAGAGAGAAAGAGAGAGAATAAGAGAAAAAGGAAACCTGGAAGCAACACATCCTTACAGTACACGCACTAAGACAAAGAATATGGATCAAAGACTTGAGCAGATCCAGAGAGAAATGCAAGAGCAATTGCAGGAACAATTGGCAAAAATCCAACAGGAGATGAAGGATCAAATGTGTAACACCCCGAACCCGAGACCATCGCCGGTGTCGGACGCGAGGGGTTAACGAGCCAAGTCCTCTTAAAGCACCGACCAATTTGGCATTTCCAGACAGGCTGGAAAAACTGCATCACTGTCGCCTTAAAAATCATATCTCGAGTTTCAAAACTCATAAAGTGATTCCGTAAATTTTTCCTGAATTTAGACTCATATATTCTTCCATGTATTTATTTCTAGAATTTTTGGTCAGGCCAATTGGTACAGTTTATTAGTTAAAGTCACCCATGTTACAGGGGTCGACTACACTGACCTTCGTGCGTTACAACTTGAATATCTCTCTGTACAGGGTTTCAATACTGATGCCGTTTCTTTCTAATGAAACTAGACTCGAAAAGGAATCTGCAAATATAAGGCATGACTTCTAATTCATTCTGGATAATTTATGGTAAATTTTCAAAGTCACGACAGGGGACCCAGAAACCGTTCTGGCCCTGTCTCACGAGAACTTTAATATCTCTCGGTATACTGTTCATATGATCATTTCGTTACTTTCATATGAAAATAGACTCGTCAAGGTTCGATCGCATAATTTATTCACTATTTAACACCATTCCTAAAAATTTTGGTGATTTTCCACATCCACGTCACTGCAGCTGGCAGCATCTGTTTTTAAGGTAGGCTTTACCTATATTGTAGTTCCCATGGACCAACTATAGTCTAGTCATACTTAGGTCCAACATATGATCATATTTAGCCATTCCAATGGCTGATCATGTGACCAACTCTCTCATTCCAAACCATAATCACATCATGAAACCAAATATAATTACAAACCACATATGGTCAAATTCGTACTCCACTTTTACGAACCATTTTAGCATGGCACATATATACATCACAAAGTACTTAAAACAACCGAGGGTAGTCCTATACATGCCATATCCAAAACTCAACTAAAGGAGTACCAAAAGGGCTTTGATAGTGTGGTTGACTTCAACTTCTATGATCCCGAATCCGATCGCTAACGAGCAAAATCTATAAACAGAGAAACAAAGAAACGGAGTAAGCAATTTATGCTTAGTAAGTTTGAGCCATAATATACACACAACCAAAGCATAGCATTCAATTAGCTAAACAATAATTCATATGCACAATTTCTCAAAGACATGCTTACTTCACAATCCCAACTCTTATATTCATACACAAATAACGGCCTAGTTAATGCCGATAGCTCATTTATCATTAGAGCGAATATTCATACGCATTTACTCATAGTGTGCGGCACACACAAAACATACCTTGTTGTTGGGAATTTCACAAGGGCATTAACTGAAAATTTTCCAGCAAGTTCAAAGTTCTCGAATCACATACCTTCGGAGTTTATCCGGATATAGCTACTCGTTCAAACGCCTTGGGACATAGCCGGTTATGGTAACCCGCACAAAGGCCTTGGGACTTAACCCGGATATCACAATTTGCACAATTGCCTTGGGCTTAGCCCGGATATCATAACTCGCACAATTGCCTTGGGCTTAGCCCGATATCACAATTTGCACAATTGCCTTGAGCTTAGCCCGATATCACAATTGCACAATTGCCTTGAACTTAGCCCGGATATCACTCGAACATTCATACACATCTTTGTTTCAATTTCATAACACAACTTTTATGCACAATTCACTTAGCAAAATATCATTTCGGCTCAATGGCCACATACAAAGGCACAAATTCGATTGCTTATTACTTCATTCAATCGAATCAAAATCTAAGTTTCGATACTCAAAACTTACCTCGGACGTGGTCGAACGATTTCGACGGCTATTCGACGACTTTTTCCTTCCCTTATCGGATTTAACTCCCTTTGCTCTTGAGCTTAATTTAGCAAATAAATTGGTTTTATCATTTGAGCATCGAAGAGGAATTCAAGATACCTAGCCAATATATATGCTCATTAGGCATCAAAGTCGCATATGTACGAAATCACGAATCGAACTCAACACATTAGTTAATATTCCTCTTAGCGAATTTTCTAAGCCAAGAATAGGCATCAATATGCTTGCCTCTAACCGAATGCATGCACACCAATTTCCCCTCATGTGGCGAATATGCATGTCCATGTTGAGGCCAATTATGCACTTAATACCACACAAAACAGCATGCATTTTACTAACTAACGCATTACATATTGTAGCTCAATACACATCTCTCATGTACTTCATAACCAAACATCATCACAAGCAAATATATACCTTGAAATAGTATATACGTCATGCCAATACATCATGTGCAAACATGTATACACATATAGGTGCAAGGTCAATCTCAAGGGTTTCATACCCATCCAAACACAAATTTTACCAATCAAGTAACAAGCATAAATCATGCTCATGAATGCACCATGGCGAATACATCACAACCATACTCTTTCAACTTCGGTCATGGTTAAACAAAGAATTCAATGTCCTACTCAAGAATACTAAAAAGAAATTTCAAGAGTAGTCAATCCATCATTACATGCATCATCAACAAGCTTCACATTTAGCATGCAATGGCTTTAACACAATATCAACCTTGGCCAAATACCATTTTTCATGGCATAGCAAGGATTTGAACCATGGCTAACATGCACATCAAGTTAGCAACCAAAACAAGCATGAATCTCATGACACAACCTCAACATACCTTAATCTTGATGCAAGTATAGCCAAATCTCCTTCTAGATCTCTTCTAAACTAAAAATGGAGCAAAATTTCCTTCCTTCTTAGAATTTTCAGCCCAAAGAAAATGAGAGTGGATGAACCAAATTTTTTTCTTTTCCTTTCTCTCAACTCACGGCCAAGGGGGGGGGGAAGCATGGATGAGACCATTTTTTTTTTCTTTCTTTGCCCATGCTCTTTATTTTATTATTTCACCCTAATACACCAACAAAACATGTTTCATGACATGTTTTGCCCATCCACTTGCCATGGCCGGCCACTTCATGTTGGGGGAAATTTGACATGCAAATCCTTATTTTTGCATGCATGATCAACTAGTCATCACACATTTCCCCATCATACTTTCAAAGTTCACTACTAGGTCATTTCTAGTGAAATTCACATTTATAACACTAAATCGAAACATCATAAATGTCACACACAAATTAACACATATCATAGGCATCAAAATAAATTTTAAATTATTTTTATGCCTCGGTTTTGTGGTCCCGAAACCACATCCCGACTAGGGTCAATTTTGGGCTGTCACAAAATGTTGGAGGCCCAAAGGAATATGATGGCTGAAATGGCTCAGCTGCTGAAGGGGGCAAAGGATAAAGGAAAGGCCTATATGACTATCACAGAAGAAGATAATGAGGATCATCCTCCGGGTTTTACCCTACCCCATGTGCAAACTCAACCTGAGGCATATCCCCGAAGGCCGTCCGTCACAATAAGGCCTCAACATGGGCAAGTCGATCCTGGAACACCCATGAACTTTCAAACTGGCTCGGGATCCAACCCAGGAGATAACCCTACCAATCCAGTCATCCCTGATTTAGATGTAGCTGAGAGGGAAGAGATGAGACTCGAATCATCAAGGCAATTAGATGAACGTTGTAGATGGTTAGAGGAGAAATTTAAGGCATTGGAAAATGCTGATAATCGTCAGGGAATTGATGCCAAGGACCTGAGTTTGGTCCCAGATTTGGTGCTTCCTCATAAGTTCAAGATGCCGGAATTTGAGAAGTACAATGGGACTACTTGCCCTGAGGCCCATATCACCATGTTCTGTAGGCGGATGACCGGCTATGTAAACAATGATCAACTATTGATCCATTGTTTCCAGATAGTTTGGTTGGGGCAGTGGCTAGGTGGTACAATCAATTGAGCCGTGCTAGGATAGGTTCTTGGAGAGACTTAGCGCAAGCCTTCATGCAGCAATATAATCATGTGACTGACATGACTCCTGATAGAATCACTCTGCAGAACATGGAAAAGAAGCCTAATGAGAGCTTTAGGCAATATGCACAGAGATGGAGGGAGGTTACCATGCAAGTTCAACCACCGCTCTTGGAGAAAGAAACTACCATGCTGTTCATTAACACCTTGAAGGCCCCATTCATTACTCATATGTTTGGAAGTACCACTAAGAGCTTTGCTGATATAGTTATGGCAGGGGAAATGATTGAGAACGCCATAAGGGGTGGTAAGATAGAGGGGGAAACTGCTAAAAGATCGGCCCCAAGAAGGAAAGCTAATGAGGTGAACAATACGAGTAGTTATAACTTAAAAGCAATTACGGTTAGTCAGCCCAGGGCAACTACAGTTGGGTAACAGGGTTTCCAAAAGCAGGGATCTGGTACGAGACAAAACTCTGAAAAGGTCCCATTCATGCCTATCCCAGTGACGTACCAGGAGCTTTATCAAAGTTTATTTGATGCGCAAGCAATAGCTCCTTTTCATTTGAAACCACTGCAACCTCCATATCCCAAATGGTACGATGCAAACGCCAAATGTGAATATCATGCAGGGATATTGGGGCATTCGATCGAAAATTGCACCGGCTTTAAAAAAGTAGTGGAAAGACTTATCAAGATGGGGGTCGTAAAATTTAACAACACTCCTAGTACAGAGAACTCGTTGCCGAAAAATGGTGATCAGGGGGTAAACGCAATTGGGGAAGCTAGTATGAGAAGGATTAAAGAGGACATGGCCGAGGTAAGAATGCCGATGAAAGTAATTTGGGAAGAAATGATGAAAAAAAAGATGATAATCTCTGAAAAAGGAAATAAAGGAGCGAGGGACTACTGCGAGTTCTATGCAGAAGAGGGATACAAGATCCAGGAATGTGATGAGTTTAAGGCTTTGGTACAAAGCCTTATGGATAATAAGGAGCTGGAATTTTATGAAGCTGGCTCAGATGAGGGACATGTATGCGCAATGGAAGGTGAACCAAAGAATCAAAGAATCAACCGGCCAAGGATCATTATTTTTCTACCAAGGAATAATGAAGTTGAGACACAAACAGCGTCGAAAGTCATTATTCACAAACCCTCTTCCTTTCCTTATAAGGATAACAAGAGGGTACCCTGGAATTATGACTACAATGTGACAATGCCGGAGAGAGAATATATAGTTAGTACTTCTAAGGAGGCTCAAGTTGAATATTCCTACACACGTAGTGGGAAGTGTTATGATGCGGGAGGCATCAGAGTTGAGCCTATGAAAGTGAAAGCCTTTGATATTGAGAAGAAGAATGGTGCTGAGGTACTTGTTAATAAGCCAGTGAAGGAAGAAGAAGCTAGAGAGTTTTTAAAATTCCTGAAACACAGTGAGTATAGTGTGGTTGAACAATTGCGCAAACAACCAGGTCGTATATCAGTGTTGGCTTTGCTTCTGAGTTCAGAGGTACATCGTGAGACATTAATGAAGGTGCTCAACGAGACTTACATTACTAATGATATATCCGTCAACAAGTTGGATCGATTGGTTTGTAACATAAGCACAAACAACTTCATTTATTTCAATGATGATGAAATCCCACCTGGTGGCATGGGATCAGCTAAAGCTTTGTACATCACCACTCGCTACAAAGGATATACATTGCCGAGTGTGCTTATTGATAATGGGTCAGCCTTAAATGTCCGGCCATTGTCCACATTGAACAGATTGCCTGTAGACAGTTCTCACATGAAAACATGCCATAATGTAGTGAGAAAATTCAATGGCACGGAGAGAAAGGTCATGGGAAGAATTAATATCCCTTTGATGATCGGGCCAAACACGTATGAGGTAGACTTTCTAGTGATGGACATCAAGCCTTCTTATAATTGCTTGTTGGGAAGGCATTGGATACATTCGGCAGGAGCGGTGCCCTCATCTTTGTACCAAAAATTGAAGCTAGTAATAGACGGACGGCTGGTCACCATAAATGTAGAGAAAGACATCATAGCAGCAGTTACCAGTGACGCGCCCTATGTAGAGGTGAACGAGGAGGCCGTTGAGTGTTCTTTTCGCTCCTTAGAATTCGTTAATGCAACATTTATTTTAGAGGGGAATGAGGTGCCGGTGTCTATCTAGAACCATAAGAATGGGTTTGCAGATGACAGTGAGGAAAGGAGCCTTGCCAGGAAAAGGATTGAGAAGATATCTCCAAGGAGGGATTCAAGTTCCAGAACTAAAGGAAAAGAGAGACCATTTTGGCTTGGGTTTCAGAACAGATCACAGGCAGAGGAGGAAGAAAATAAAGAAGTGTCAAGAAAGAAGAATGGCACATTTAAGTGGAAGAGAAGTAGAGTGGGAATCGATGACGTTCCCTCATATATCCCAGAACTTTATATCAAGAGGGATAATTCACCCTAAGAGAGGGTTGCTCAAAAAAGGAAGTCATCACATCAATGTTGTACATAATGAAAAGTCTGAACGAAGAAACCTTGAGGGCATTCGCCCTTACGAACTGGGAAGCTTTTTAAACAATTGGACTGCAGAAGAACTTCCTGTAGTTTTTATAGATTTTTCAGAGTAATTTTTAGAACACTCTTGTTGCTCTAAGAGTCTAGGAGTAATAAGATTTCATTTGTAAAATAGGCTCATGTTCGGATATTTGGGTTTCAATAAAACACAAATTTTGTTATCAATTCGAGTGAATATTCTTTTGACCTTTTTAAATTCTTTCAATTTTTTTTTCATTTCATTCATAACATATAAATAAACATTCTTAAATTCATTCATTCTTTGTACATTCTTTCGTACCCCGCAGGTCTCTAGATATCAATGACATGAGCACTAATACTACAAATCCTGAATTCTCTTTTGAGCAAGACATGTGTTTAGAAGAACCTCAAGATTTTGAAGATGATAGGGATTGTGATGTGTCTCCAGATCTATTGAGAATGGTGAAACAAGAGGAGAAACAAATCCTACCCCATGAGAAAGAGGCAATAGAGAATGTAGCCTTGGAAAAAAGAAAAGAGGTGAAAATTGGGACACACATTGCTAAGGAAACGAGACAAGGTTTTGTTAAGCTGCTACGTGAATTCAAAGATATCTTTGCATGGTCATATCAGGATATGCCAGGGTTGAATATTGATATCGTGGTATATCGTCTCCCCATAAGACAGGATTGCAAGCCAGTCCAACAAAAAATGCGAAGGATGAGGTCTGATATTGTGCTAAAAATAAAAGATGAAGTCAAAAAGCAGTTTGATGCTGGATTCCTACAAGAGGTTAAGTACTCAGAATGGGTGGCTAACATTGTGTCTGTCCCTAAGAAGGATGGGAAAGTACGAATGTGTGTTGATTACAGAGATTTGAACAAAGCTAGCCCAAAGGACAATTTTCCTTTACCGCACATCGACACTTTGGTGGACAATACAGCGGGATATTCGTTGTTCTCTTTTATGGATGGCTTCTCAGGGTACAATCAGATAAAGATGCATCCTGAGGACATGGATAAAACCACCTTCATAACATTGTGGGGCACCTTTTGTTACAAGGTAATGCCCTTTGGGCTGAAGAATGCAGGGGCAACATACCAAAGGGTTGTGGTGACCTTATTCCATGATATGATGGACAATGAGATTGAAGTGTATATTGATGACATGATTTCCAAATCTCGAACAGAGAAGGAGAATATTGAAGTCTTGAGGAAGTTGTTCCTGAGATTGAGGAAGTTTCAGTTGAAGCTTAATCCGGCAAAGTGCACCTTCGGAGCTAGGTCGGGGAAATTATTGGGCTTTGTGGTCAGCCAAAAGGGAATAGAAGTTGACTCAGACAAGGTTAGAGCCATACGAGAACTGCCTCCACCACGTACTCAGAAGGAAGTTCGGGGTTTTCTTGGAAGGTTGAATTATATCACTCGGTTTATTTCACAATTAATCGAGAAATGTGATCCTATATTTCGCCTCCTTAGAAAACACAACCAAGGTACTTGGGATGAGGAATGCCAGAATACCTTTGATAAAGTCAAGCAATACTTGTTAAAGGCTCCAGTGTTATCTTTGCCCAGTCTAGATAGACCATTAATTCTGTACTTATCAGTGCTTAGTAATTCTATGGGATGTGTGCTTGGTCAACATGAAGAGACGGGAAGAAAAGAGGAGGCGATATATTACCTCAGTAAGAAATTCACTGAGTGTGAGATGAGATATTCGCCAATTGAGAAGTTGTGTTGTACTTTGATCTGGATGACTCGAAGGTTGAGGCAATATATGCTATATCATACGACTTGGCTAATTTAGAAACTTGATCCATTAAAGTATATGATGGAGTCAACAGCCCTAAATGAAAGAATGGCAAGGTGGCAAGTACTGCTTTCGGAGTTTGATATAGTCTATGTGAGTCAAAAGGCTATAAAAAGAAGCGCGATAGCAGAATTTCTGGCTAGCAGAGCTCTAAAAGATTATGAGCCATTGAGCTTTGATTTCCCTAATGAGGTGTTGATGCATGTGGCAACTACTGAAGAATATCCATGGAAGCTAAATTTTGACGGCGGATCCAATGCGGTAGGAAATGGAATTGGGGCAGTCTTGGTATCCCCAAATGGTGATCATTATCCATTTACATGTAAATTGGATTTTGACCACACGAACAATGTGGCCAAGTATGAAGCATGCATCATAGGGATTCGAGCGGCCAAAGAGCAAAAAATTAGAACCCTGAAAGTATATGGAGACTCTGCGTTGGTAATTTACTAGCTTAGGGGTGAATGAGAGACAAGGGATCCCAAATTGATTAATTATCGAAAGGTAGTTTTGGAGTTACTTGAGGAGTTTGATAACATCACCTTCAATTATCTCCAATGGGACGAAAATAGATGGCAGATGCTTTAGCAACACTAGCTTCCATGATTAAAGCAAATAAAAAAGAGGATGTGAGACCAATTCAGATGAGTATTTCTGAGGTTCTAGCTCATTTTTGTAACATCGAAGAAGAGGAAAAGGATGACCATCCTTGGTATCAAGATATATTACGGTATGTGAGAAATCGTGAATATCCTGAGCAAGCAACTAAGAATGACAAAAGAACCTTGAGGAGGTTAGCCTGTGAATATGTACTAGATGGGGACATCCTTTATAAAAGAAGGAAAGATCAGGTGCTTTTGAGATGTGTCGACGCTGTGGAAGCCAGACAAATCTTGGAAGAAGTACATGAAGGTGTTTGTGGGACACATGCTAATGGCTTTACAATGGCAAGGCAAATCATGAGGTTTGGATACTATTGGTCTACTATGGAAGGAGATTGTATCAGTTATGCCAAGAAGTGTCATAAATGCCAGATATATGGGGACAAGATTCATGTACCACCTTCACCTTTGTATGTTGTGACTTCTCCATGGCCCTTTTCTATGTGGGGCATGGATGTCATTGGGCCAATATCACCAAAAGCTTCGAATGGGTATTGTTTCATTTTTGTGGTCTTTAACTACTTCACGAAATGGGTAGAGGCAGCTTCATATGCTAGTGTTACCAAGTCGGCAGTAAGTCGATTCTTGAAAAAGGAGATTATTTGTCGGTATGGAATGCCTGAGAGGATCATATCGGACAATGCATTGAACTTGAATAACACCACGATTGCAGAAGTCTACAGCCAATTCAAGATCAAACATCATAATTCATCTCCATATCGCCCAAAAATGAATGGGGCAATAGAAGCTGCCAACAAAAATATCAAGAAGATAGTGGGGAAAATGACTGAGACCTACAGAGATTGGCATGAGAAATTACCATTTGCACTCTTTGCCTATCGAACGTCCTTTAGAACCTCTACTGGGGCAACTCTTTTCTCGTTGGTTTATGGGATGGAGGCAGTGTTACCCATTGAAGTGGAAATACCTTCTCTTCGAATTTTGTCAGAGATAAAGCTGGATGAAGCAGAATGGATCCAATCGCGGTATGATCAATTGAACTTGATTGAAGAAAAGAGGCTACGGGCTATTCGTCATGGTCAGATGTATCAGAAGTGATTGATGCGAGCTTATGACAAGAAAGTTCGTCCAAGAGAATTTCACGAAGGGGACCTTGTACTGCAAAAGATTCTTCCCATATAGAAGGACTTTAGAGGAAAATGGATGCCGAATTGGGAAGGGCCGTATGTTGTGAAGAAGGCTTTCTCTGGTGGTGTACTGATTTTGACAGAAATGGATGGGAAGAGTTTACCCAATCCAGTGAATTCAGACTCAGTCAAGAAGTACTTTGTCTAAAGAGAAGGGAAGCCAAGGTGAAAACCCGCAAAGGGCGCTTTGAGACTTCTAAAAAAAAATGGAGAGGCCAAGGTAAAAACCCAAAAAGGGCGCCTTGAGACCAAAGGGGTTTTGAGTTGAAAACCGAAAAGGGTAGCTCAAATTTTGAAAAGCATGCAGTGACCTTGCTATACCGGATTTGACAAGAAGTGGAGTGTGTTGTATATCGGGGCATCAACAAAGTACTTTGGATCTTCTAAACACATGTTAAACTCAGAGCAGTCTGCATGGAGTTTGTATACAGAAGCCCAAGCTGTGATATGTAGGGCATCGGATTTTTTTCCTGTTTACTATCTTTGGATTCTTTTTCTTCTCAAAGATATGTTTTCAGATCAATTTCCTTTTGTATTTTTGATGATTTATCTAATTATTCTCAAGATCAAATTATTCGTCTTCCATTATTCATAAAGTGTGTTGCATTGAAATAATGATTCATGAACTAAATATTTTTACAAACGAAGTTTCGCATATTACTCTGGAAATCTTTAGATAATACGAGAAATTAAAACAGAACAATTGTTTGAAGAATTCCTATGAGTGAAGGTCGGAGGTACTCGAGAAACTTTCTTCTTCAGTCCAAAGGATGATTGGACAATTCAAACTATTCAATCCTAGGAGAGGATCATCTCCAGCAGGTCGTAACATTCGGAGAATGGTACAATAGGATCAATTTGATTCAAAGCATACAAGCAGAATATGATTGATACTTTGAGTAAAATAAAGATGAAACTTTGATGGATGAATGAGTAAAGACGTCCGAAATAGGAGTCATTTTTATAACATTTTGCATCATAATATGTCTAATTAAGAGCATTTAACTCATTTCAATCATGGCATCCTAATCATTAGGCATGAGCACATACGCATTCTACAGGTTATGTCCTTTAGGAAACAATGTAGATCACCGATAGCAGATTTGGCATCTCTGTATTGACGGGGAACAAATCGAAGAAACAGATTTGGTGTTTCTGTATTAGACGGGGAGCAGATTGAAGAAAAAAGATCTGGCATTCGTGTGTTTACATCGAAGCAGATCGAAGATGACAGATTTGGCGTCTCTATATTAGACGGGGAGCAGATCAAAGATAGCAGATCTGACATTCATGTGTTTATCGAAGCAGATTGAAGATGACAGATTTGGCATTTTTGTATTAGACGGGGAGTAGATCAAAGATAGCAGATCCGATATTCGTATGTTTACATTGAAGCAAATTGAAGATGACAGATTTAGCATCTCTGTATTAGACGGGGAGCAGATCGAAGATAGTAGATCTGACATTCGTGTGTTTACATCAAAGCAGATCGAAGATGACAGATTTGGCGTCTCTGTAATAGACAGGGAGCATATCAATGATAGCATATCTAACATTCGTGTGTTTACATCGAAGCAGATCGAAGATGACAGATTTGGCGTCTCTGTATTAGACGGGGAGCAGATCGAAGATAGCAGATCTGACATTTGTGTGTTTACATCAAAGCAGATCGAAGATGACAGATTTGGCGTCTCTGTATTAGACGGGGAGCAGGTCAAAGATATCAGCATGGCGTCTTTGAGTTTGCAAAGAGAAGATGGAGGACCATGAAGTCAGGATCTGATAAGACCGGGCAAATTTGGTCCTTTTATAGTCTTTACTCTATTCCTGTTACACAGTAATGACCAAAGAGGGGCAGCTGTAATATCCCAAATTTGCCCGGCCCAAAAAATAAACGGAAAAAAAACAAAAAGTAATAAAATTTCTTTTACAGTCCATTTACAAAACCTAAATTGCTAGCCTATTTACATAGCCCAATTGAAGCACTACTTATGGCCCATTTACAAATCACACCGGTAGCCCACATTTGAACCTCATTACACCTAAAACCCTTTAGCCCAAATACGCAAACTAGACCCAAATCAGCGAGGCCTAGGAAGGCCTAATGCCTAAACTGAATCAGGAAACCTTAGGGTTTCCAGAAACCTTCGCGCCGCAAGCACGATCCCAATCATCACGCCGTAGTCAGCGACCCCTCATCTCGCGCTACAATTGGCGCGCCAGTGCGTCATCATCAGTGCCCAATCATCTCCGATTTTCTCGTCGTCACCTGCAAAAAGGGAAAGAAATATACAGCAAATATGGCAAGGAATCGAACAGAAGAACACACCAAATTTGTACTTAGAAAACAGGGGCTATAAAAGCCGAATATCTTCACTGTAATAGAACACGATTTTCACATATATACAAACAGATACACGCATATATACATACAAGAAAGAAATACGAGTAGTTTCTTTTTGGAAAAAGGTGATTTTAGTTACATATCTCGTTCCTTATAATTTATTTCTTTTTGTTCAACACATATGAATCGTTTTTTTACAAAAAGCTGTCGATGTTTAGAAAAGAGAAGAGATTACCTGTGATTCGCCTGGAAAAATGAAGGCTTTTAACCTTCCAACCGCCGTGTACGGCGGCGCGTGTGGCACGTGGGCGCGTGCAGCCCGATGACCGGAGATTGGCCTGACGGAGGCAAGAAGCCAGAGGCTGGAGCCTGGAGGGCTCTTCTCCTCTCCTCTTTCAGAGGATTTCAAGTTTTTTTTTTAAACCAGCTTTAAAAATGAATTTTTGGGCCAAAGTCTGATTTATATAGTATTATAAAAACGGTGTCGTTTTTGCTTAGTTTAATAAGCACCAAAATGGCACCATTTAAGTGAAGGATCCGTGCGTTGACCCGTGACCCGGGGAGGATCCGTGTGTTTTTGGTAGATGGGCAAATTGCCATTTGAGCCCTTCCGTATTTTTCCGTTTTTTAATTTCGTTCAATTTTAAATTTCTTTATTTTTTAAATCTGGCCCTAATAGTTTGTTTCTGTTTCAATTTGGTTCCTGGACCTTTTAAAGAGCAATCCTCAAAACGGCACCGTTTTGGGAATAGGGTATAATTGCCCAGTGAGTCCCTTGGATTTTAGCGCGCATTTCAATTAGGTCCAAATTTTTTATTATTTTAAAATTAACCCTAGAGTTTTATTTTTATTTAATTCTAATCCTTTTAAATTTTTATATATAATTTATTTATTTTAAATATTTTATATATTATTTATTTTTACTATAAACATTATTTATATATGTAAAAAATTATTATATATATTATTTTTAAAAAATATTATGTATATTATTTTTATTTATGTATTATTTATTATATTATTTATATATTTTATTTATATATTTTATTTATATATTTTATTATATATTATATCATTTTATTATATATATTATTCATTATATTATTTTATTTTATTATATATTATATATTATATTATTTATTATTTATTATTATGTATAATTTTAAAATTTGTAAATTATTATCAAATAATACATATATCATTATTAAATATTTAGTATATTATGTAATATTCTAGAATTTGCTATAAAGTTTTGTTCCTATTTAATATAATATTATTTTTATAAAATATATATTAAATTATTATATCATATAGTATTCTTTTTATTAATTAATTAATCATTTTTTAAAATTCTCCTTTATTATTTATATATTGTTTTAAATATTTTAATACCTCATTTACTTTTAATGGTATTTAGTTTTCATCTTTATTTTTTACTTATTTTACATATATTCATAATTTATTGATTAATTTTCGTATTTTTTATTTAGTATTGTTTTAGCATGTTAATTTTATCTCATAAATTATTTGTATTTTTATGTTATTTATTGTTTTATATATTTGCATGGAAATTGATCATTTATGTTGCTATTTTAGGTTATACTTGTATGAAATATTATTGTGTGTACCATGTAATTTTATATTTTATGTTTATTATTTTCTATGTTGATTTGCACGACATGTAAATGTATATATTATGTAGTGTATATTGTTATTTATTATTTGCTATGTTATATTCGCATGAAGTATTAATGTATGAATCGCATAGTTTAGTATTGATATCTTGTAATATGTTAATACTATATCCTGATTGCATCATTGTTTTAAAAATATATACCCAAAAATGTTTTAAAAAACAAGGCAATGTTTTTGTGTTTAGGGATTCGGGAAATAGTGCCCTAATGTGCTGGGTTGCGATTCCCTATTTGTCTAAATACCTAATATATCATTCTAAATGAATTTTGTAAATTACGAGATGATTTTAGTTACGAGAGTTTAAGAATATTGTGTCCAATCGTGCTGGATGTGATGTTCTTATTCTTTCGGGGCAAAGGAATCTCAATATCCAACTCAAATTATTTCGGTTTTAAAAAAGTGATCTTTTTTTTTTAAATTCCTTCAAACTTTTCACATTAAGACAGAAAACTATTCAATTTGGTACCAATTTTGGGCGTTGCGAGAGTGCTAATCTTTCCTCGTACGTAACCGACTCCCGAATTCGTTTTCTCACATTTTCGTAGACCAAAATGTTTTATAAGGTGATCCAATCACACCTTAAAAGATTGGTGGCGACTCCCATTTTCGTTTTCAAAAGTCGACCCCTTTTTTCCAAAAACTCATAAATGCAACAGTAAAAATACAAGAAATATTAATAGATATAATAATAAAATAATCCTACAATATTTTTTTTTTATTTCCTAACACATTAGATAATTGTAATGGCCTAAATTTAAGGTTATCGGAACAATGGTTTCGTAATCATAGATCTGATTTAAAGAGAAATTTATTTCAATATTTTTGCTTGAAAATTTATATGATAGGAAAATCGTATGAAAATATTGATAGGAAAATTTTATCGATTTAGTGATTAGTTAGAAAAAGAAATTATTGAAGAAATTGGGTAAAATAAGGTATCGGGACCTCTATCTCATAAAACCGAGTCGAAAATAATTTTATAAATATTTATGAAATGTTATTAATGTGGTATTAAAATTTCGTTAGGAAATTTTAATGTTTGGGTAGTCAATTAAATGAAAAGGACTAAATTGTAATAGGTGTAAAAGTTGCTAGAGTGATTAAATAGCTTAAGAGAGAGGTGCTTCGATCCTGCCAAAGGGACACGGCCGTGTGACATGCCCGTGTGAGGAAGTCCAGGCCGTGTTGATTCCCTACATGGGTCTATTTTCTTCGTTTTTGGCACATTTCTCACTCTTTTTACTCTCCTATACTCACCTAAGTATAAAACATGAAATTAAAGGATTAGGAGCATCGAATTCACCAAATCTAATGAGAAATCATCCATAAATGCTCTAAGCATGGGATAAAAATATGTATAATTTACAGTTTATCAAATACCCCCATACTTAAGCATTTGCTTGTCCTCAAGAAAAATCCTCAACTCATAATCAAAATAAATTATTCTCAATTTATAATCCCTACCAATAATATCTCAAAATAATCCATAAGTATTCATACATTGAAAATTCAACTCAAAGTACATCAAAATTTTAAACATTCCATGTTGAGCATTTTATCATGGAAACATAGGTGTCTCCCCTTATCTAAGTGATTACCTTTGATCAAAATATCGCAGAGTTTAATATCCTCGCTAAAGATTCACTCAAATCACTCAAGGTTTTTAAGGACATCAATAAAAGCACTCATTAGTCAATATGAAAAGTTTTTACCATAGGCTTGCTTGAAAATCAAATCTCCACCACTATACATTGAGCTGGTACATCGATCAAAAAGGTCTTTTATATGGTTGTAATGTGGCTTTGGTTAGGGGGTGTGGTCACAAGCTGAAAGAAAAGGTTAGAATCGAGATTGAATTGAAAAATTACCTAGCTAGAAAAATAACTAGTCATCAATTGAATATAAGTGAGCTTCTTCTCAGATTATGGAATTAACACTCAAGTTTAAAAACGACGAATTACTACTAATATATATTGAAGTTTTTTTTTAAGAACAAGTCAAATATTTAGAAGAGCAAAACATAGCTAAGCAATTAGTTCAAATCAAATCTAGACAAAAATAGGGATCAAATTAGGGGATTTCAACAATAATGGGTTATGGGTTAATATTGAGGGTAAATCAATTAATGGCTTGTTAGGCTCATAGGGGTTCACTAAGGGTTAATTATGAAGGTAGGCTTTTGTGGAATGAGTGGGTTAAACCGAAGTGCCTTTATCATTTTGACATATTAAATCAATTGGTGTGGTCTTGACATGTATAATCAAGCAAGTTCTAGAATAACAAATCAATATTGATACACTCATAATAAAAGTGAGCATGAAAGGAGTAAAATATGCTCTAAAGGATCAAGATCTCACAAAAATTATGGCTTTTTTATGTTCAAACTTGTGAATTTCAACTCAAGATAATACTTAAACTTAGGGAAACAACCTAAAAGTTTTTAATTCTTCAAAAATCAACTTATCATGCTTGATTCCCTAATATCTTGAAGTTTAAACAATCAATGCATAAATGCCTATGTTTTAATTCAAGACATATCAATAAAAATCATAAATTAATCAAAATTCATTCTAATAATGATATGAGAAGATCACATGAGAATAAGACAAAAATTAGGGATTTTTCTAATAAAGAAATAAATAACCCCCTACACTTAGGATATACATTGTCCTCAATGTACAAAGATAAATATATTGACAAATGTAAATATAAGATCATAAGATAGGGAGAGAAATGAAACTTCCTGAGTTATGAATGGATTCCTTGAATTAGAGTTATAGAGAATAATCGGCCAAAGCAGTGACAAGGGTAGAGGAGGATACTCCGGCGGTGGTAGAGGTTCATTAATCCATAAGTCCTTTGCCCTTGGAGTTTTTAGTTCCTTTTTGATGATGAGCGTTGGAGCTCTTTATGACTGTGATAAAATCAGGAACTCTTTAGAAGGTATACTGAAGCATAATTACTCGTAATGAAATAAAAATTGTAAAAACTCAGGATAAAATAGTATTAAAAGGAAATAAAAAAATAATTTCAAAATATAGAGACAAAAATAAAATAAATAATAGGTGTTTATAGAGAAATTGGGGCACACGGCCGTGGGGCACGTCCGTGTGCTATCATCTCAGCCCGTGCGTTTCGTGGTTTTCAAAATTGGGCACATTGGTGTACACGACCATGTTGCACGGCCGTGTCGATCTTCGTTCGCTTCTCTCATGCCTGTGTATACAGGCGCACGCCCGTGTTATTTTGACAGGCTCAACCACGATCGGTGGGCACGGTTGTGTCGATCATCTGTGTTACTTTGCTAAGACTGCCCACGGCCACGTTGCACGACCGTGGAAACTTTATCTGATCCTTTGTTGGGGAAACATTTTTGCTCTATTTTCACACGGCCATATCACACGGCCGTGTTGCATCCCGTGGTATGTGCACGGCCTACGGCACGCCCGTGTTCCTGACCGTATGGTTCTGGAAATCCTGTGTTTAGTGACTCAGTTAGTGAATTAAATGTTAGAGACTAAAATTTAAAGAAGTTAACACCGTTAGTGCTCGGGGTGCCTCCCGAGAAGCACTTGTTTATAGTCTAAGCTCAACTCGACCTTGTGAGTATATATTAGGTAGTTTCATGGAGTCGTAGCTCATCTTTATCGTCTTTGAAATTATCACCGTTATACGTTTTGAGACGATGTGCATTTACCTTAAAAGTGCCTTGTGATGGATGACTTAACTCTACTGTGCCATATGGAAACATAGTTTGAACTGTGAAAGGACCTGACCATTGTGATTTAAGCTTTTTAGAAAATAATTAGAGCCTTGAGTTATATAACAGGACAAGATCTCCAACTTCAAATTGCCTTCGTTGCTTCAAACGGGCGTCGTGGCAGCGCTTCGTTGCTTCCTTATAGAGGCAGGAATTTTCATATGCATCGGTTCGCCACTCATCTAACTCGCTCAACTGCAACAACCTGTTTTTACCTGCAAGTTTGGGGTCAAGATTTAGAAATTTTATAGCCCAGAATGCCTTGTGTTCTAACTCAACCGGTAGGTGACAACTTTTCCCATAAACAAGTCTGTAAGGTGATGTTCCTATGGGAGTCTTAAAAGCAGTTCTATAAGCCCATAAAGCATCATCTACTTTTATCGCCCAATCCTTCCTGTTTAATTCTACTGTCTTTTCTAGGATACGTTTAAGCTCTCGGTTCTCTACTTCGACTTGGCCACTAGTTTGAGGGTGATAATGTGTAGCTATTCTATGATGAACTCCTTATTTCTTAAGGATCTTGTCGAATTAGGCGTTACAAAAATGAGTACCCCTATCACTGATAATTGCTCTAGGTGTACCAAATCGAGAGAAAAGTTTCTTAAAGAATTGTACTACTACTCTAGCATCATTACTAGGTAAAGCTTGGGCTTCAACCCATTTGGACATATAATCAACAGCTATTAAGATGTATTTAGTCCCGAATGAACTAGGGAACGGACCCATGAAGTCGAGACCCCAAACGTCAAATATTTCACATGAGAGCATATATGTCTGAGGCATTTCACCACGTTTTGATATATTACCAATCCTTTGACATTTGTCACAAGAAGTAACATACCTGTTGGCGTCTTTGTATGGAGTGGGCCAATAAAAACCTGATTCGAGGATTTTATGTGCGGTCTTATTTCTACTGTAATGTCCTCCAGTCGGTCCTGATTGGTAATGTTCCAAGGTTTTCAATGCTTCTGTCCTTGTAACACATCTCCTTATGATTTGATCTACACATTTACGGAAAAGGAAAGGGTCTTTCCAGAAGTAACTTTTCACATCAGCGAAGAATCGCTTCTTTTGCTGATGTGTCAACCTTTTTGGGATAATGTTAGCGGCTAAAAAATTTGCAATATCAGTAAACCAAGGTACCTCAGAATCAGATATAGGAAAAAATTGTTCTTCAGGGAATGAATCATTTATTTCAATGTCATCTAGTTCTTTGGTACTTGAGTTTTCAAGCCTGGAGAGATGGTTAGCCGCAAGATTTTCAGCTCCTTTCTTATCCTTAATCTCCAAGTCAAATTCCTGCAATAATAAGATCCATCGAATGAGCCGAGGTTTTGCACTAGTTTTAGTCAAAAGGTGGCGAAGCGTAGAATGGTCAGTATAAACGACAACTTTAGACAATATTAAATATGGCCTAAATTTATTGAATGCAAAACCACAGCTAGCAGCTCTTTCTTCGTGGTGGTGTAGTTTTCTTGTGCGACTGTCAAAGTCTTGCTAGCATAATAGATAGGTTGAAAATGTTTCTCTCTTCGCTGTCCCAAAACTGCACCTACTGCAAAATCAGTCGCATCGCACATTAGTTCAAAAAGGTGAATTCCAATCAGGTGCAATTATAATTGGAGCTTTAGTCAGTTTATCCTTTCAAGTATTAAATGCTTCTAAACACTTCTAATTGAAATTAAAAGGCACATCTTTTTCTAGTAATTTAGTTAAAGGCTTAGCTATTTTAGAAAAGTCTTTAATAAATCTTCTATAAAACCCAGCATGTCCTAAGAAGCTTCTAATAGCCTTAACCGAATTAGGGGAGGTAGTTTTTCAATGGTTTCAATTTTAGATTTATCAACCTCAATACCTCTACTAGAAATTTTATGTCCTAACACAATACCTTCTTGAACCATAAATTGACATTTTTCCCAGTTAAGCACAAGGTTTGTTTCCTAGCATCTAATTAACACTCGTTTTAAATTTTTGAGGCAAAGATGGAAAGAGTTACCGAAAACTAAAAAATCATCCATAAATACCTCCATGACGTCTTCTACGAGTTCATCAAAAATGGTCATCATGCAGTACTGAAAAGTAGGAGGAGCATTATATAATCCAAAGGCATTCTATGATAAGCAAACGTACCATATGGACATGTAAATGTCGTCTTTTCTTGATCTTTAGGAGCTATTGGGATTTGGAAATAGCCAGAGAGTCCGTCTAAAAAGCAGTAGTACATGTGTCCTAACAATCTTTCCAACATTTGGTCAATTAATGGGAGGGGAAAGTGGTCTTTTCTCGTGGCATCATTTATCTTCCTATAATCAATGCACACTCTCCAACCTGTGACTGTCCTTGTTGGGATTAATTCATTCTTTTCATTAGCCACAACAGTCATGCCTCATTTCTTAGGAGCAACTTGCACTGGACTCACCCAAGAACTGTCAAAAATAGGATAAATAATTCCAGCATCTAGGAGTTTAATTACCTCAGTTTTAACAACTTCTTTCATGTTGGGGTTCAATCGTCTTTGGGCTTGCACGCATGGTTTATATTCATCTTCCATTAAAATTTTGTGGGTGCAAAAAGAAGGGTTGATCCTTTTAATGTCAGAAAATTTCCAAGCTATGGCCCTTTTATGCTCTTTTAATACTTGGAGTAATTCCTCTGTCTCCTTGGGTTGTAAGTTGGATACAATAATTACCAGTAATGTAGAATTATTTCCAAAGAATGCATATTCCAAGTGATTCAACAATTGCTTAAGTTCCAATTTGGGAGGTTCGTCAATAGAGTATTTTTGCTTAAGTTCATCTTTTACCTTAATTCCCTCATATTCTGCTAGTTTTGGGGAGGTTTCATTGGAGTTTAGTTCGATTTCTATTTCAGAATCATCATCCATCCCCTCTCATTGGGCGAGAAACAGTTTCATCATGTCCTTGTGTACGATTTTCTGAAAAGAATCTTGAGTAGCATGATCAATAAAGTCGATAAAATAACATGAGTCATCCCGTTCTCTAGAAAATCTCATGGCATCATAAATTTTAAAAATAATCTCTTAGTCACATACTCTAAGTACCAACTTACCATCACCCACATCAATTACAGCCCTAGTAGTGGCTAAAAATGGCTGACCTAAGATTAAAGGCACCTCAACATCTTCATCCATGTCAAGCACAACGAAATCAACAGGGAATATAAATTTATCTACTTTTACAAGTACGTCCTCTATAATTCCCCTAGGATATTTAATAGATCTATCACCTAATTAAATACTCATCCTAGTGGGTTTAGGTTCCCCAAGACCAAGTTTTTTAAACATTTTATATGGCATCAAATTAATGTTGGCGCCTAAATCAGCTAGTGCTTTATCAACATTCAAACTACCAATTAAGCAGGGAATAGTAAAACTTTTTGGATCTTTCAGTTTGGTTGGAAGTTTATTCTAGAGTATGGCTGAGCACTCTTTATTAAGTTCCATTATAGATAAGTCTTCTAACTTCCTTTTGTTTGTCAGAAGCTCTTTTAAAAATTTTTCATATGTAGGCATCTGTGGTATAGCTTCAACAAAAGGTAAGTTAATATGCAATTGTTTAAAAAGTTCAAGAAATTTACCAAATTGTTCATCTATACGGTCTTTTTTCAACTTTGCTGGGTATGAGATTGGTGGTCTATATTCTTTTCGCCTTAGATTGTTATTGTTTCCGGGTTCGACCCCCATTTTGTCAGCTTCTTGTGGTGGCTTCTTTTCAGATTCAGCTAACACTTTCCCACTTCTTAGTGTAACTGCTTTCATGTGCTCTTTTGGGTTGTGTTCAGTGTTACTCGGCAGGCTACCTTGTGGTCGTTCAGATATCAATTTAGTGAGCTGACCTATCTGAGTTCGAGCCCTTGGATTGACACTTGTTAGTTCTTGAGAGCTATCTCGGTATTTTGGAAACGAGTTTCTGACACCAAGATGAATTTGGTTAACATCTTTTCAAGGTTCGGCTTCTTTTTCTGCTGGTAAGGGGGTTGTTGAAAACCCAGAGGATGTTGTGGCCTTTGATTTCCTTGACCGCCCTATGAGAAATTGGGATGGTTCCTCCAACCTGCATTATAAGTGTTACTATACGGGTTATTTTGGGGTCTAAAATTATTGTTACCCATATATTGGACTTGTTCCTCCTCGATGCTAGGGTTGAAGGGTTGATATTCTGTGCATGCTCCTCCTCCATTCGAATCTCACCTTATCACTGGATGTACCTGAGTAGAACCATACAAACCGTCAATCTTTTTATTTAAGAGTTATACTTGGTTAGATAGCATAGTAACAACGTCGAGGTTGAAAACACCGGCTGCTTTTGTCAGCTTTGTCCTCATAACTTGCCACTGATAGTTATTCAATGACATCTCCTCAATAAATTTGTAAGCTGCCTCAGCTGTCTTATTATTGATAGTTCCACCAGCAGCTGTGTCAATCATCTACCAAGTCAAAGGATTCAGGTCATTGTGAAACGTTTGAACCTGTAGCCAGAGTGGTAACCCATAGTGAGGGTATCTTCGCAAAAGGTCCTTGTATCTCTCCAATGCATCGTAGAGTGTTTCTAAATCCATCTGCACAAAAGAGGAGATATCATTACGTAATTTGGCTGTTTTAGTCGGTAGAAAATATTTTAATAAAAACTTTTCAGTCATTTGTTCCCAAGTAGTGATTGATCCTCGTGGCAATGAGTTCAACCACTGTTTAGCCTTATTTCTCATCGAAAAGGGAAACAACCGAAGGCGAATGGCGTCATTAGAAATTCCATTAATTTTAAAAGTGTTGCAAAATTCTAAGAAATTCACCAAGTGAGCGTTGGGATCCTTGTCCTGCAAACCATCAAACTGAACAAACTATTGGATCATTTGAATGGTGTTAGATTTTAGTTCAAAATTATTTGCAGCAACAGCAAGCCTAACTATGCTTGATTCGACTCCTATTAAAGAGGGTTTAGCATAATCATACATAGTACGTAGAGCAGGATTCTGATTAGCAGCAATCACAGGAGGTAGCGGATTTTCTTAGTTTTCAGCCATCTCCTCGGTTGTGTTTGAAGTATCGTCCTTTTGCTCTTCCTTTGTGTATTGTAAGCTTTGCCTTATTTCTCTTCAGTTTCTGCGAACTGTGTGGTCGATCTCACCGTCAAAAAGTAGTGGTCCTGACGGGTTTCTTCTAGTCATAAAGTAGAAAGACCTATCAAAAGAAAATAAATGAAAAATTAGAAAAGAAAATAAAAATTTAAATTGCAATAAAAGTAAAATGGCTAAAGTAATAAAAATCGAGTGTTCCTAATATTCTAGTTCCCCGGCAACGGTGCCAAAAACTTGATGTGTGATTTCGTAACAAGTTTTAAAAATTTAAAATGAATCGTTCTTGAGACTAACTTAGACACTTAAGGCAAGTCTACCTATCGAACAATAGTATAGTTCAGCAAGACCGGATTGTCGAACCTAAAGGAACTACGAGTACTAGTATTTACTTCCTTTTTATTATCTAGCCTAAAAATTAAGAGGTTTGGTTATCTAAACTAATTACTAACTAAGAATGTACAAAAAGAAAACTTGGGAAAAAACTTTTTGGAAAATTCGATTGATTGAGACAATACCTAAGGAAAAATCCACCTAGACTTCACTTGTTATTTAACTCTGAATCAGACAATACCTAAGTTATATTATTATCTCTCTCGAGATTAATAACGTCTAACCCTGGATTGAATAATTGAAATCTCTTTCTAATTAACACCCTAGAATTGTATTAACTCGATCTATGGGTTCCCCTATTAGGTTTCACCCTAATCCGGCAAAATCTTGTCACCCTATCTCTAGGAGCGCAATCAACTCCGCTAATTACGACAAATTTATTCTTAGACAAGTTCTATTCCTCCTCTGAATAAGAGCATTAACTTGAATCAATATCCTAGAATATTAAAACAAGAATTAAGAACACATATTTAAGAACAAATCAAATATTTATCATACAATTCAGATAATAATAACAAGATCCGTCTTAGGTTTCATTCCCCTTAGGTATTTAGGGGGCTTAGTTCATACTTATGAAAGAAAAATCTCAAAAGCATAAAGATAACAAAACATAAGAAAACCCAAAAACTCCTGAAGGAACTTGAAAGGAGATATTTAGTCTTAATGATGAATCCGGCTTCTGAGATGGATCAATCAGCTTTCCTTGAGTAATTCCTTGCTTCCTACTCTGCGTTCTCCTTCTAAGTTCCTCCTCAGGTGTTTAAATAGGCTTTAGAATGCCTAAGAGCCCCCAAAATTGGCCTTTTCTAGATAGGGTTATACTTGGGCTCGGTAGAGACACGCCCATATGACACGCCTGTGTGCGGTTACTTCAGCCCATGGTCAAGGCTGTTGAACAGGCACGGGCGTGTAGTCTACCCGTGTAAGTCATGCTTCGATCCTGCCAAAGGGACATAGTCGTGTGACATGCCCGTGTGAGAAAGTCCAGGATGTGTTGATTCCCCACGTGGGTCTATTTTTTTTGTTTTCAGCCCGTTTCTCACTCTTTTTACTCTCCTATGCTCACCTAAGTATAAAACATGAAATTAAAGGATTAGGAGCATCGAATTCACCAAATCTAAGAAGAAATCATCCATAAATGCGCTAAGCATGGGATAAAAATATGTATAATTTACGGTTTATCAGTTATCTACAAGGAAAGAGGAAAATGACACGTGTAAGCTTTAATAAGTTTAGTAAGTTCACAGGTTAAAATGATAAAACTTACCGAATAAACATAATAAATCATTTAATAACAATTTTAATAGACATTAGCCCTGTTAACCACAATCAATCAATAGTGAGTTATACAAATATACAAGTTGCATAATCCATTCAATAATACGAATTCAATCAATATTCATTCACAATATACTATCAGAAATCAAGCTAACATTTATACAATTCAATATGCAAGTTATTTAACCATTTAAAATCTGCCCGATGAACCATATCACAGATATGAATACTCGGTTATCCACTATAACACACTAAAACGCTCCAACGAGTCACACCAACTAAGAACATGCCTTGGCTCCAAGTGCCTAGCTCGTAGGCTAACATCCCTCGAGAAACACACCTCAACACCAAGTATCAAACCTAAAAGCTTTACATCCGTCCTCGGTAACACGCCATAAACACTGTAAATATAACATGATAGTCAACAACAAATGCTGAACTCCAATATATTCAATGAACATAAATAAATCATGAATCATTATCTCATCACAAGTCAATCCCGTACAGTGCACAATATAACCTATTGACATGTCAATTGTATCCTATCCTATGTTCACACAGGCTCGATACAAATGATCGCATAATATTTTACAAATCAATTACATTTCTCACCTTAAATTAACTTTATGATTATAGAATTATACAAATATATATACAAATACTCAACAAATCATAAATCAGAAGTCAATATAATACTACAATTTATTCTAATTTAAATCGTACGAACTTATAAGAGCTAAACGCAAAGATGACAATATCAGGGACTATTTAGCAATTTTCTTTGTTCTGCAATTATCTATCAGTTCTTGATATGTAAGCAATAAGCAATGGCCAAACCTTATGTTTCTCTAATGAAGTTTCTACTCCCTATTTTTTGATGGTGTAGAAGGTAAGGAAGATGATACTTAATTTTTACTTTACGATTTTACTTATTTAATTATTAATTAACTAATGAATTGACATATAAATCTTTCAATAAATGTCTTAACTGTCCACTATTAAAGAAACATGGTCTAACTACTTCATAAGTGTAACATCCTGAAATAGGGCCTAGTCAGAATAGTGGTTTCGAGACCACAAATCTGACATCAAAATATTTATTTTATGATTATTATGAAGCCTAGAATATTAGTATATGCATGTGTTAAAGTTTCATGAAGAAATTCTAAGTATAAGATGTCCAATTGGAAATTAGGGACTAAATTAAATAAATTGCAAAACTTGGTTTCTAGAAGCAATTTGTATGAAATTGCTTTAGATTATGAATTAGAAGGTCATGGAGAGAAATTTTCCCAAATTTTAAATTTTTGTACAAAAATGGGCTTGTATGGATGAAATTTTAAAGAAAGTGCACAAGGGTATTTTGGTCATTTGTCATTTAATGAAATAAAAAGGGAAAAATAAAGAAAAAATATGCTCATCTTCTTCCCATAGCTACCGAAATTTGGAGGACACCATAGCTAGGGTTTCTTCAATTTTCAAGCTCAATAGTAAGTCCTCCCAAGCCCTGTTTTTCATGCTCTTTGTATTTTCAAAATCCCGGTAGCTTGCTCTCTCTATTTCTACCCATATTTCATGCTAGGGTTCATGTTTAAAAATTTACCGATGCATGAGTTGCTTGTATTTTGATGGATTATGGAGGAATATGAAAGATAAATGTGTGTTAAACATCTTTTTCAAGTTGGTTTTCATGAGAAACCCTTATAGGGACTATTTTGCAAAAGATGTAAATGTGTGGTAGAAATGAGGAAAATAATGAAAAATGTGGGTTGCCATAAGATAGAAAAATGTTCAGTTAGGCTTGGGTAAGATAGAAATTGCAAGTGTTTCATTATACGAGCCTAGGGACTAAATCATAAAGATGTGAAACATTAGGGGCAAAACGGTCATTACCGGGGGTAGGTATTAGATTTGAAATATATAATGTGGGGCATTAATGAATTACTTTTGTTGTTATAGACCCTGACGAACAAATTTCTGAGGTCAATTTCAGATGGATTACAGTAATATGGGAACCCATGACACTAAATAGGAAATAACCATTTATGTATGAAACCAATGATATGAGGTTTTCATACAACTATTTTCATTAAGATTATTTACAAGTATGTAATCATGCTTCTTCTTAAACTTGGTAACCATTAGGCACAAGTAGTATAAAGGGGTGACTAAAGGCTTGGAAAATAGCCTAAAAAAGTCCACATGGTTGGACACACGGGCGTGTGTCTAGGCCGTGTGTGACACACGATTCCCTCCCATGAGTATGTGATATGGCCGTGTGTCCCCTGCACTTAAAACTTTAGCTCAAAGTTGTACACAGGTAGGCCACACGGGCGTGCGCCATGGCCGTGTTAAAATGACAGTTTCGTCCAGGGGCAGGTAGCACGGGCGTGTTCCATGGCCATGTTGATAAGTCAGTGTTGCCCACGGTTGAAGGGCATGGGCGTGCCCCAAGATACACGGGCGTGTGAGTCCACACGATCTACCTATACGGGCGTGTGTCCCTTTTGGTTAAGGAAAATTTTCTGAGAAGCCCAAGCCTAATCGAACGTGTCCGTATTTGTCCCGCATTGCCTTCTGATATGTTATAGGTCTCGAAGGCCTATACAAGGGATGAAATGTTCATGATTGAAAAGTTTTAAATTAAAATGAAATTTTGTGACCCGAGTTAGTATACTAAAAGTGTAAAGTTCCGGTAATGCCTCGAGCCCTGTCCCGGGGTTGGATACGGGTTAGGGGTGTTACATTTATTGGTATTAGAGCTACGGTTTAGTCGGTTCTAGGACTACCGTAGAGGATGTTAAGGTTTGCTATACATGCCATTATTTGAATGTTGATAGTGTGACGTCTCCTAATTGTTTAAATTGTTTTGAATATAGTAAATGTCTTCTAATCAAGCATAAGATGAGTCCGAGGGAGCCGAGAGCCATACTCCAACTTCCATACAACGAGCTGTATCTAGTAGTAGTAGAAGACTGATGTCAGAAGGTCAAGAAGAGGCCCGAGCTGCCTTCTTCGATATGATGGATGAATGGTTTGTGGATTATCTAAGAAATTTCCCCATTATACCAAGACCACCCTCACCACCTAACCAACCTGAAGAGGATGTGCCATAAGGTATGGCACCGATAAGAATTGGTAAAGCCCCGGTAGATAAGCTTAAAAAGTATGGGGCTGAGGAATTTAGAGCGAAAGTTGATGATGATGCTAAAAGAGCCGAGTTCTGGCTTGAGAACAGAACACGGGTGTTAGATGATTTGTCATGCACACCCGAGGAATGTTTGAAGTGTGCTGTGTCCCTTTTGAAGGACACTGCATACAATTGGTGGGAGACCATATCCTCGGCGTGCCAAAAGAAAATATTACTTGGGATTTCTTCCAAGCAGAGTTTAGGAAGAAATACATTAGCCAACGGTTTTTGGACTCGAAACGAAAGGAGTTCTTGGAACTCAAACAAGGTAACAAGACTATAGCGAAATACGAGAGAGAGTTCGTACGACTAAGTTAGTACGCAACTGAATGGGTCCAAACTGAATCGAAAATGTGTAAACGCTTCGAAGAAGGTTTGAATGAGGACATCAAGTTGTTAATTGGGATCTTGGAAATACGGGAGTTCGCTGCATTGGCCGATCAAGCCAAGAAGGCCGTGGAACTTAATAATGAAAGAAAAAAAGCTAAGAGAGAGGCTCAAATTACAAGCAAGAAGTCTAGCAGTAAAACACTTTCGTTCTCCACGAAGAAAGCCAGGAGCTTGTATGAACGCTCTACTTCGTCAGTGGGATATTCGAGTAGATCAAGAAGCTCTAAATGACGAGGTCAAAAGTCTTCCTCCCCGATGGTGACTAGTGTAGGGAGTGTAGATGATCAAAAACTGAAGTGTAAGAGCAACAACAAATTTCACTTCGGAGAGTGCTGAATGAAAAGCGACGCATGTTTCAGATGTGGTTCTCTTGATCATTTTCTCAGAGACTGCCTGGAACGAGCTGAAAAAGATGAGGAATTAGCTTCGAAGTTGAGTGCTCCCATTCCACGAGGTAGACCTCCGAGATACCCTCGAAGTAATAGTGGCAGTCGAGTCGTGACTAAAGACGCTGCAAAATCAGAAGTTTGAGCCCTGACAAGAACGTATGTGATACGTGTTCGAGAGGAAGCCTCTGCTCCTGATGTTATTACGAGTACTTTCTCTCTTTTTAATACACGTGTTGCTGCTTTAATTGACCCGAGGTCAACGCATTCATATATATGTATGAGATTGGCATCTAGTATGAACATACCTGTCGAACATACGGAATTCATTATTAGAGTGTCGAACCCACTAGGTAAGTCGGTTCTAGTTGATAAAATCTATAAGAATTATCCTCTGACGATTCAAGGTTGTTGTTTCCCAGCTAACCTTATGTTGTTACCATTTGATGAATTTGATGTAATACTTGGTATGGATTGGTTAGCCCTTCATGATGTAATTTTGAATTGTGGTAGTAAGTACATTAAGTTGAAATGCCCGGATGACAAGATTCTAAGGGTTGAATCAAGAGAATTGGGTTCACCGCCAGTTGTAATCGCAGCAATGGTTGCCCAGAGATTTATGAGGAAAGGATACGAAGTCTACCTTACATTTGTGATGAACACTAAGGAAATTGCATTAAAGATTGAGTCTGTGCCGATAGTATGTGAGTATCCAGATGTGTTTCCGAAAGAATTACCTGGACTAGCTCCTGAAAGGGAGATAGAGTTTGGTATCGAGTTGATGCCAGGGACGACTCCCATTTCTATTGCTCTGTACAAAATGGCACCAACTGAGTTGAAAGAGTTGAAGGCACAGTTGCAAGAGCTGACAGATAAAGGATTCACAAGGCCAAGTTTTTCACCTTTGAGTGCCCCCGTGTTGTTCGTGAAGAAGAAAGATGGGTCGATGAGGTTATGTATCGATTATCAGCAACTGAACAAGGTGACTATCAAGAATAAGTATCCTTTGCCAAGGATCAATGATTTGTTTGACCAATTGAGAGGAGCCACCGTATTCTCCAAGATAGACTTGAAGTCTGGCTATTATCAACTACGAGTTAAAGACTCGGATGTACCTAAGACAGCTTTTAGAACGAGGTATGGCCATTATGAATTTCTTGTCATGCCATTTGGGCTGACGAATGCACCGGCTGTGTTTATAGATCCAATGAATAGGATCTTTCGGCCATATTTGGATAAGTTTGTTGTTGTGTTTATTGACGACATTTTGATCTACTCTAAGGATGAGACAGAGCATGCGAAGCACCTGAAAATTGTGTTGCAGACCTTGCGGGAAAAGCAACTATATGATAAGTTTAGCAAGAGTGAGTTTTGGCTCCAGGAAGTTGGATTTTTGGGTCATATAGTTTTGGGTGAAGGCATCTGAGTTGATCCAAGTAAGATTTCTGCAATTTTTGAATGGAAATAGCCTAAGAATGTAACTGTAACACCCCTAACTCGTGACCGACGCCGGTGTCGGACACGAGGGGTTAACGGCCAAACCCTCTCAAGATACCAACCAATTTGACATTACCAGTCAGGCTGGAAAACTGCATCACCGTCGCCTTAAAAATCATATCTCGAGTTTCAAAACTCGGAAACTGGTTTTGTAAATTTTCCCTGAATTTAGACTTATATACCCATCCATGGATTTATTTTTAGAATTTTTGGTTGGGCCAATTGGTACAGTTTATTAGTTAAAGTCACCCATGTTACAGGGACCGACTGCTCTGACCTTCGCGCGTTACAACTTGAATATCTCCCTGTACAGGGCTTTAATACTGGTGTCGTTTGTTTCTAATGAAACTAGACTCAAAATGGAATCTTTACATATAAGGCATGACTCCTAATTCTTTCTGGATAATTTATGGTAAATTTTCAAAGTCCCAACAGGGGACCCAGAAACCGTTCTGGCCCTGTCTCACGAGAACCTTAATATTTCTCAGTATACCGCTCATATGGTCGTTTCGTTTCGTCCATATAAAAATAGATTCATCAAGGTTCAGTTCCATAATTTACTCACTATTTAATTCTACTTCTACTATTTTTAGTGATTTTTCAATCTCATCTCACTGCTGCTGTCCGCAACAGTTACTGCAGTAGACTATGCAAATTTCATGAATTTTTCCTTGGCCTTAATCATCCATCATACATGACACAAATTATGGCCACCTTATCAAAATTTGAGTTTCTAAGACTCGTGGCTATAGGTTCTAGCATCCCACTCGACGACCACATAGGCCATTTTCACATGGCTTAAAGTTTACAACCCACAATTCGACAAAATATATTAGCCTATACATGCCAAATGTTCTTCAACAACAAAAACAATACCACAAGATTTCAGCCGGTGTGATGACTTCAACGACGGTCCCGATCACGCAAAACAATACGAGTCCGAGAGACCTAAAATGGGTGACAAGAAAACACCGAGTGAGTTTACAACTCAAGAAGTCATAAGCATTCATCAATCCACTGATAAAGTTACTACAACATGAAACAATAAACGAGGCTAGGTACTCATCCATATCGAATCTATACCATAATTCCTCGGACCTTTCGGTCCAATCTCATACCAAGTCATACATCCACATTTCGTATTCTACACAACAAGATATTTGAGGCATTTTCACACACTAACTCATTTCCACCACAATCATACAATTTCAATCATCACATAGATTTAAGGCTTACCAAATTCAACCCCGAGCATGAACATATTTTCTATTCGTCATGAGCTCGAGGTACTTACCCGATCCGCTGTCCGGGATTAGCTCGATAATGTCGCACACTCAAGCCAATTGTAATGCAAGAGCATATAGTGAATCTGCACACTTAGTGCTATATGTATTCAACTCGCACACTTAGTGCTATATAATCAAACTCGCACACTTAGTGCTGTACAATTTAAACCCGCACACTTAGTGCCAATCTTGTCACCGTGTCCATTTATACCCGCACACTTAGTGCCGAGACCAATACCTTATGTATTTTGCTGCCTTTATACATTCAACAATGGCATCATTCCATACACATACATTTCCATTTACACACCAACTCATTTAAACACATTTGCATATATATATTGATCATTTAAATCAACACCAAATATACGCTTAATGACTTACCTTGTGTTGGGTAAAACAGTCCAAGTCGGCTACTCGATGACCTTCGTCTTTCCCTTGCTTGATTCTCCTTCTTTAACTCCTTGAGCTTAATCAATAAATCAACTAGTTTAACCCTCTTGCTAAACATTCATAATTCAATTACACATGCATATGTATGTTTGTATATTCGGCAACCATCCTCACTTATTACCCATTTGGTCAACAATCTAAGCCAAGATAAGGCTTCAATATGGTTTCCTCTAACCGAATACATGCACCCCAATCTACTTCCTTTGGCCGAATATGCATGTCTATGTGGAGGCAAATTTTACACTTAATACTACACAAAAAAAACAGCATACATTTTCCTAATTAACGCATTACATATTGTAGTTCTATACACATCTCTCATTTATTTCATAACCGAAACAACATCACAAGCAAATAGACACCTTAAAATAGTATACATGTCATACCAATTCATCATGTGCAAACATATATTCATGTAGGTGCAATGGTCGAATTCTCAAGTGGCTTATATCCAAATATACACACATATCCAAAGCTTAAATCTTACTTACCATGCAACATGCATGAATCATACTTATGGATATAACATGGCGAATACCACAACACCATACCGTTTCAATTTGGTCATGGTTAAACAAAGAACTTAGTATCTCATTCAAAAATGCTAAAAGAAAATCTAAGAATCCTCAATCCACCATCACATGAATCATTATCAAGCTTGATATTTAGCATGCAATGGCATTAACACCATATTCACTTTGGCGAATTTCATTCCCATGACATAACAAAGATTTGAACCATGGGCTAACAAGAACATCAAGCTAGCAACTAAAATATACATGAATCTCATGGCAAAACATCAAACTTACCTTAATCTAGGTACAAGTATGGCCAAACCTCCTCCTAAACCTCTTCCAAACCAACATGAAACAAGAATTCCTTCCTTCTTCCTTAGAATTTTCAGCCCAAAGGAAATGAAAATGATGAACAAAATTCTTCTTTCTTTCTCCACACTCACGGCAATGGGCATGCATGAGACCATTTTTTCTCTCTTTTTTTTTTTTTGTTCCTTTCATTATTAAATTCCCATGCTCACTATTTTATTTTTTCTTACATACACCATTGTCCCAACATGTTTTATGACAATGTTTTTACCCATAATCTCTTGTCATGGCGGCCACTAACTATTAGGGGGAAATTTGACATGCAAGTCCTCCCTTTGACTACATGCACTATTAGGTCCTTATAGATTAGCCTATCACTTTTCAAAAGTGTCACACAAGTCCTACTAACTGAATTCACATGCTATCGGCTAAATCAAGCTTGAAATTTTCACACATTCATAATTACATATTCTAAACAATAAATATTACGTTCAAACATTTCGGTGACTCGGTTTAGCGGTCCCAAACCACTTCCCGACTAGGGTCAATTTTGGGCTGTCACAACTCTCCCCACTTAAGAAATTTTCGTCCCCAAAATCTTACCGTAAATAGGTTTGGGTAACGCTCTTTCATAGAGTTCTCGGGTTCCCAAGTAGCTTCTTCCATCCCGTGTTTGAGCCATAACACTTTTACTAATGGAACTCTTTTGTTTCGCAACTCCTTCACTTCACGAGCTAGGATACGAATCGGTTCTTCTTCATAACTCATATCGGCTTGAATTTCAACCTCGATGGACTAATTACGTGACAGTCGATCTATAACGTCAAGCATCGAAACATGGAAGACGCTAGAATCCTTTCAAGTTCGGGGGCAAAATCAAACGATACGCGACTGGTCCGACTCGCTCAGATATTTCATATGGCCCGATGAACCTCGGGCTCAATTTTCCTTACGGCCAAATCTAAGCACCTTCTTCCAAGGTGAAACTTTGAGAAAGACCTTGTCTCCAACCCGATATTCAATATCTTTTCTTTTCAAATCCGCATACGACTTTTGGCGATCCGGCGCTTTCAAACTTTCACGAATTACTCGAACTCTTTGCTCGGCATCCTTAACCAAATCAACCTCAAGAATTTACCTTCACTAAGTTCACCAGAATAATGGGTACGGCATTTACGATCGTATAAAGCCTCGTAAGGCGCCATCTTAATACTTGATTGAAAGCTATTGTTGTGTTTAATTCAATCAAAGGCGATACTGCTTCCCATGAACCACTAAACTCAAGGATACAACATCTCAACATATCCTCGAGTATTTGAATTATCCGCTCGGATTGACCATCGGTTTGGGGTGAAAGGCGGTCTTTGAAATGCAACTTGGTACCCAAAGCTTCTTGAAATTTCTTCCAAAATCGCGAGGTAAATCTCGGATCTCTATCCGACACAATAGAAATCGGTACCCGTGTAATCTCACAATCGAGAAACGTATAATTCGGCTAGTTTATCCAATGAAAAATCCAGACGCGACGGGATAAAGTGAGCCGACTTAGTCGGTCTATCAACAACAACCCAAATCGCATCCTTCTTACTAGTCGACAATGGCGGCGGACACAAAGTCCATTGTGACTCGATCCCATTTCCACTCGGTATCGTGATCGGTGAAGCAATCTCAAGGCACTTGATGTTCCGCTTTCACTTGTTGACATATTAAACATCTCAAACAAAGTCGGAGATGTCCCGCTTCATACCATGCCACCAAAACCGACGCTTCAAATCGTTGTACATCTTCGTACTCCCGGTGGATTGCCATTCGGCTACAATGGGCTTCGTTCAAAATTATTGGAATAAGTTCGAATTCTTTGGGACACACAGACGACTTCAACCTCAAACAATCGTCATCATCGATTTGAAATTCGAGTCCTTGTTCGAACACACTCATCCCGCTTTGCAACCAACTCATCGTCGACTTTACGAGCTTCACGAATTTGACGATCAATAATGGTTTGGCTTTCAATTCAGCTACTAACACATTGTCGGGTAGGATAGACAAGTGTACATTCATCGATCATAAAGCAAATAGTGATTTCCGCTTAAGGCATCCGCAACCACATTAGCCCTTCCCGGTGATAATCAATGACGAGCTCATAATCTTTTAACAACTCGAGCCATCGCCTTTGTCGCAGATTTAAGTCTCTTTGGGTCATCAAATATTTGAGACTTTTGTGATCCGAATACACATGGCACTTCTCACCAAATAAGTAATGTCGCCATATCTTTAAGGCGAATACGATGGCGACCAATTCGAGATCATGGGTCGGATAATTTTTCTCATGTGGCTTTAATTGCCTCGACGATAGGCCACAACTCGCCCTTCTTGCATCAATACGCAACCCAACCCAAGTAGGGATGCGTCACTATAAATGACAAACTCTTTGCCCGATTCGGTTGCACTAGAATTGGGGCTTCACCAAATAAGCTTTCAGTTGATCGAAACTTTTCGACATTTCTCCGTCCATTCGAACTTAACATCCTTTTGGAGTAGCCGTCATTGGCGTGGCTATCGTCGAGAAACCTTTACAAATCGTCGGTAATAACCGCAAGCCCCAAAAAGCTCCTAACTTCGGTAACATTCCTTGGTGGTTTCAATCGACTATGGCCGAATTTTGTTCGGGTCCACCTCGACACTGATGCGGACACCACGTGCCCCAAAAAGCTAACCTCTTTCAACCAAAATTCACATTTATTGAACTTTGCGATAATCGCTTATCTCGTAAGATTTGCAACACTAGCCTCGGTGTTCAAGATGCTCGGCCATCTCTCGAATAGACCAAAATGTCATCGATAAATACAACTACGAACCGATCCAAGTATGGCTGAAAATTCTATTCATTAAATCCATAAACACCGTAGGGCATTAGTGAGCCCAAACGGCATCACCAAGAATTCAGTAGTGACCGTACCTTGTTCTAAAAGCGGTTTTGGTATGTCCGATTCTCGGACCCTCAACCGATAGTACCCGACCTCAAATCTATCTTTGAAAACACCGAGGCTCCCTTTAATTGATCAAACAAATCGTCAATTCGTGGCAATGGATATTTATTCTTTATCGTCACTTTATTGAGTTGACGATAGTCGATGCACAACCTCATGGTTCCGTCCTTCTTCTTCACAAACAATACAAAGTCGCCCCATGGAGAAAAACTCGGTCGAGCGAAACCTCTATCCGTCAATTCTTGCAATTGAACCTTCAATTCCTTTAATTCCGTTAATGCCATACGATACGGGCTATTGAAATCGGCGTAGTACCGGTACAACCGATGTCAATTCCACTTCTCGAACCGGTGGCAATCCCAGAACTCCTCGGAAAAACATCGAATACTCACAAACCACGGTACCGATTCGAGTTTCCTTTCCGTCTCTTTACTTCCAAACACATACGCAAGGTATGTTTCACACCCTTTTCACATACCTCCGAGCGGTCATAGAAGATATTATCGCTGGCGCCCCTTTTAAATCAGTAGACTCGACTCGGACTACCTCATTATTTGCACTCCTCAAATCAATGGTTTTCCTTTTGCGTCCACCAACGCATCATGTACGGTCACCAATCCATACCAAGAATAACATCGAATTCATTAAATGGTAGAAGCATCGATCGGTAGGAAAACGATTCTCGAATTATTAGGGGCATCTCTTGCACACTTTATCAACGAGCACGTATTGACCCAAAGGGTTTGACACTGAATTACGAACTCGAGAGACTCAACAGTAGAGTCTTCTTGGATGCTAAGGTTTCACATACATATGAGTGAGTAGAGCCGGGTCAATCAATGCAATCACAATAGTATCAAAGAGAGTAAAAGTACCAGTGATAACGTCGGGAGGATGCCTCCTCTCGTGCGGATGGCATATGCTCTAGCAGAGTACGGGTCTCGGATCGGACAGCCGTATTAGAGGCTCCTCTCGATTACCACCCCTACCTCCAGAGATTCTCGGGGCCTACCTCCACCGTCGTTCCACTAGGTCTTGCACCTTGCGCCTTATTCCTCTCATCTAGCTCCGTGCAATCTCTAATGAAGTGGTCCTTCAACCGCATCCATAACAGGCCCTATTAATGACTTACCCCAACATTCACCTAGGTGTCGTCTTCCACATTGGGGCATTCAGTCTCTCTTGACGATTATTGCCCACACTAGCTACTGAAGTAGCTCGGAGTCCGTCAATGGTCTGGCTCTAATGGAAATTCCCGATCGTCCTCGACTTCATCGGTGTCCTCCCGAACCTCTTTACAGCCGAGAACGGAGCTTTACTCGTCGATCTTTTACGGTAATCTCTTGCTTCAAATTCAGCCTTCTTCTTCTCCTTCCCAAGTTCTTCCGCCTTGCGTGCTCGTTCGACTAGTGTCACGAACTCCTTTATCTCCAAAATTCCCACTAGTAACTTTAACTCTTCATTCAATCCTTCTTCAAATCTTTTGCACATCGCAACCTCATCAGCCACACACTCCCGAGCATACCGACTAAGTCTTACGAACTCATGTTCAGATTCGATCTGATCATCCGCCTTGCTTGAGTTCCAAGAATCCTTACGCTTCGATCGATGAACTGTTGACTAATGTATTTCTTTCAAATTCAGATTGGAAGAAATCCCAAGTAACTCGTTCATTTGGGACTATGGAAATTAAAGTCCTCCACCAATAGTAAGTCGAGTCTCATAACAAGGATATAGCACACTTAAGACATTCATCGGGTGTGCATGACAGTTCATCTAACACTCTAATGGTGTTATCGAGCGAACTCGGCCTTTTCGGCATCATCAAGAACTATGGCCTTGAACTCCTCGCCCCACGCTTCCTAATCAAGTCCACGGTGGTTTACTCACCTCACAGATCGATGAATCGGAGGCATTATGGGCTCTTGGGTGGAGTATTTAAATTCGGGAATGGTTGGACAGCCGGGTTGGTTCGGGCATATTCGCGACCCACTCATTCATCATGGTGAAGAAGGCTTGTTTCCCCTTCATTTTGATTATTCGCGGATGATCGAGGCTCAACGGCGGTGTCCCTTGCGCAGAGCAGCCGCTACACTTTCAACGTCATCCGCCAAGGGTCTCTACCCCGAGTTCCATTGCTAATCAAAACAAAAATTCCAACCGTCGAAGTCATCACATTATTAAGCGCTAACAATTTGGCATGTATAGCTAGACTCACACACGCTATGGTAGTCCTAGAACCGACTAAACCATAGCTCGATACCAATAAAATTGTAACACCTAACTCGTGACCGACGCCGTGTCGGACACGAGGGTTAACGCCAAACCCTCTCAAGATACCAACCAATTTGACATTACCAGTCAGGCTGGAAAACTGCGTCACCGTCGTCTTAAAAATCATATCTCGAGTTTCAAAACTCGGAAACTGGTTTCGTAAATTTTCCCTGAATTTAGACTCATATACCCATCCATGGATTTATTTTTAGAATTTTTTGTTGGGCCAATTGGTACAGTTTATTAGTTAAAGTCACCCATGTTACAGGGACCGACTGCTCTGACCTTCGCGCATTACAACTTGAATATCTCCCTGTACAGGGCTTTAATACTGGTGCCGTTTGTTTCTAATGAAACTAGACTCAAAATGGAATCTTTACATATAAGGCATGACTCCTAATTCTTTCTGGATAATTTATGGTAAATTTTCAAAGTCGCGACAGGGGACCCAGAAACCGTTCTGGCCCTGTCTCACGAGAACCTTAATATTTCTCAGTATACCGCTCATATGGTCATTTCGTTTCGTCCATATAAAAATAGATTCATCAAGGTTCAGTTCCATAATTTACTCACTATTTAATTCTACTTCTACTATTTTTAGTGATTTTTCAATCTCATCTCACTGCTGCTGTCCGCAACAGTTACTGCAGAGACTATGCCAATTTCATGAATTTTTCCTTGGCCTTAATCATCCATCATACATGACACAAATTATGGCCACCTTATCAAAATTTGAGTTTCTAAGACTCGTGGCTATAGGTTCTAGCATCCCACTCGACGACCACATAGGCCATTTTCACATGGCTTAAAGTTTACAACCCACAATTCGACAAAATATATTAGCCTATACATGCCAAATGTTCTTCAACAACAAAAACAATACCACAAGATTTCAGCCGGTGTGATGACTTCAACGACGGTCCCGATCACGCAAACAATACGAGTCCGAGAGACCTAAAATGGGTGACAAGAAAAACACCGAGTGAGTTTACAACTCAGAAGTCATAAGCATTCATCAATCCATCGATAAAGTTACTACAACATGAAACAATAAACGAGGCTAGGTACTCATCCATATCGAATCTATACCATAATTCCTCGGACCTTTCGGTCCAATCTCATACCAAGTCATACATCCACATTTCATATTCTACACAACAAGATATTTGAGGCATTTTCACACACTAACTCATTTCCACCACAATCATACAATTTCAATCATCACATAGATTTAAGGCTTACCAAATTCAACCCCGAGCATGAACATATTTTCTATTCATCATGAGCTCGAGGTACTTACCCGATCCGCTGTCCGGGATTAGCTCGATAATGTCGCACACTCAGTGCCAATTGTAATGCAAGAGCATATAGTGAATCTGCACACTTAGTGCTATATGTATTCAACTCGCACACTTAGTGCTATATAATCAAACTCGCACACTTAGTGCTGTACAATTTTAAACCCGCACACTTAGTGCCAATCTTGTCACCGTGTCCATTTATACCCGCACACTTAGTGCCGAGACAAATACCTTATGTATTTTGCTGCCTTTATACATTCAACAATGGCATCATTCCATACACATACATTTCCATTTACACACCAACTCATTTAAACACATTTGCATATATATATTGATCATTTAAATCAACACCAAATATACGCTTAATGACTTACCTTGTGTTGGGTAAAACAGTCCAAGTCGGCTACTCGATGACCTTCGTCTTTCCCTTGCTTGATTCTCCTTCTTTAACTCCTTGAGCTTAATCAATAAATCAACTAGTTTAACCCTCTTGCTAAACATTCATAATTCAATTACACATGCATATGTATGTTTGTATATTCGCAACCATCCTCACTTATTACCCATTTGGTCAACAATCTAAGCCAAGATAAGGCTTCAATATGGTTTCCTCTAACCGAATACATGCACCCCAATCTACTTCCTTTGGCGAATATGCATGTCTATGTGGAGGCAAATTTTACACTTAATACTACACAAAAAAATAGCATACATTTTCCTAATTAACGATTACATATTGTAGTTCTATACACATCTCTCATTTATTTCATAACCAAACAACATCACAAGCAAATAGACACCTTAAAATAGTATACATGTCATACCAATTCATCATGTGCAAACATATATTCATGTAGGTGCAATGGCCAATTCTCAAGTGGCTTATATCCAAATATACACACATATCCAAAGCTTAAATCTTACTTACCATGCAACATGCATGAATCATACTTATGGATATAACATGGCGAATACCACAACACCATACCGTTTCAATTTGGTCATGGTTAAACAAAGAACTTAGTATCTCATTCAAAAATGCTAAAAGAAAATCTAAGAATCCTCAATCCACCATCACATGAATCATTATCAAGCTTGATATTTAGCATGCAATGGCATTAACACCATATTCACTTTGGCCGAATTTCATTCCCATGACATAACAAAGATTTGAACCATGGGCTAACAAGAACATCAAGCTAGCAACTAAAATATACATGAATCTCATGGCAAAACATCAAACTTACCTTAATCTAGGTACAAGTATGGCCAAACCTCCTCCTAAACCTCTTCCAAACCAACATGAAACAAGAATTCCTTCCTTCTTCCTTAGAATTTTCAGCCCAAAGGAAATGAAAAATGATGAACAAAAATTCTTCTTTCTTTCTCCACACTCACGGCAATGGGCATGCATGAGACCATTTTTTCTCTTTTTTTTTTTGTTCCCTTTCATTATTAAATTCCCATGCTCACTATTTTATTTTTTTCTTACATACACCATTGTCCCAACATGTTTTATGACATGTTTTTACCCATAATCTCTTGTCATGGCCGGCCACTAACTATTAGGGGGGGAAATTTGACATGCAAGTCCTCCCCTTTGACTACATGCACTATTAGGTCCTTATAGATTAGCCTATCACTTTTCAAAAGTGTCACACAAGTCCTACTAACTAAATTCACATGCTATCGGCTAAATCGAAGCTTGAAATTTTCACACATTCATAATTACATATTCTAGACAATAAATATTACGTTCAAACATTTCGGTGACTCGGTTTAGCGGTCCCGAAACCACTTCCCGACTAGGGTCAATTTTGGGCTGTCACAGTAACCGAGGTTAGAATCTTTTTGGGCTTAGCCGGTTACTATCGAAGGTTTGTAAAAGGATTTTCCATGATAGCGATTCTGATGACGAAGCTGCTACAGAAAGATGTTAAGTTTGAATGGACAGAGAAGTGTCAGCAAAGTTTTGAGATGTTAAAGACATTGTTGACCGAAGCTCCTATTTTAGTGCTACCTGAATAGGGAAAAGAGTTTGTGGTCTACAGTGATGCATCCTTAAATGGATTGGGTTGTGTACTTATGCAAGATGGCAAGGTGATAGCCTATGCTTCATGGCAATTGAAGCCTCACGAGAAGAACTATCCAACCCACGACCTAGAGCTTGCTACTATTGTTTTTGCCTTGAAAATTTGGAGCCATTATTTGTATGGCGAGACTTGCCGTATATTCACGGACCACAAGAGTTTGAAATACTTGATGACTCAGAAAGAACTAACTTTAAGACAACGGAGATGGTTAGAATTAATTAAGGATTACGATCTAATTATCGACTATCACCCGGGAAAGGCGAATGTGGTCACTGATGCATTGAGTAGAAAATCCTTGTATGCATTGAGAGCCATGCATACTCGTTTGAATTTGATTGATGATGGTTTAGTTCTGGCCGAGCTAGAGGCTAGGCCAACATTTCTGCAGGAAATTCTTAATGCTCGGCTTAATGATGATGATTTGCAAGAAAGAAGAGCTCAATGTGAGTCTGGTGTTGAATCAGATTTCTGAATTAGTCCTAATGGATGTTTAATATTTAGAGATAGGGTTTGTGTACCCAAAGACAACGAACTTATTCGGAAGATTTTACAAGAAGCACATAACAGTCGTTTTTCTGTTCACCCGAGAAGTACCGAGATGTACAACAATTTAAAGAAGATGTACTGGTGGAACTGCATGAAAAGAGATGTTTCTGAATTTGTATCGAAATGCCTAGTATGTCAGCAAGTTAAAGCTGAACATCAAGTGTCTTCAGGTCTGTTACAGCCTGTAATGGTTCCCAAATGGAAGTGGGACAAAGTTACCATGGATTTTGTGACAGGATTACCTTTGACTCCGAAAAAGAAAGATGCCATATGGGTTATAGTGAACAAGCTGACAAAGTTGACTCATTTTATCCCGGTAAGGATGGATTATTCCCTTGATAGATTGGCCGATTTGGACATTTCTGAGATAGTAAGATTGGATGGAGTACCATTGTCAATTATTTCGGACAGAGACCCGAGGTTCACTTCGAGATTCTGGAAGAAGTTACAAGAAGCCTTAGGTACAAAGTTGAGCTTTAGCACAGCTTTTCACCCTCAGACCGATGGTCAGTCTGAGATGATGATTCAGATTCTCGAGGACATGTTACGTTGTTGCATCCTTGAATTTCAGGGTAGTTGGGAAAAATACGTGCCATTGGTAAAGTTTGCCTACAACAATATTTTCAAAACAAGTTTGAAGATGGCGCCTTATGAGGCCTTGTATGGTAGGAAATGTCAAACTCCATTGTACTGGACAGAACTCAAGGAAAATTAGATTCATGGAGTTGATCTGATTAAAGAAACCAAAGAAAAAGTTAAAGTGATTCGATATTGTTTAAAAGCGGCATCAAATAGGAAAAAGTCTTATGTTGGTCTTAAAAGAAAAGGAGATTGAGTTTCAAGTTGGAGATAGAGTATTCTTGAAAGTATCTCCATGGAAAAAGGTATTGAGATTTGGTCGGAAAGGTAAATTGAGTCCACGATTTATCGAATCATACGAGATCACTGAAAGAGTTGGACCGTTAGCCTATCGTTTGGCATTGCCACCCGAATTGGAAAGGATTCATGACGTGTTCCATGTATGCATGTTAAGGAGATACCGATCAGACCCCACTCATGTGATTTCGCTGACTGAGATCGAAATTCGACCGAACATGACCTATGGAGAAGAACCGATTAAGATATTGGCTTGCGAAGTTAAATAGTTGAGAAATAAAGATGTGGCTCTTGTAGAATTCTTATGGCATCGACATGGTCTTGAAGAAGCTACATGGGAGCCGGAAGAAACCATGAGAAGCCAATATCTGAATCTGTTTTCTGGTAAGACTTTCGAGGACAAAAGTTCCTAAGAGAGGAGAGAAATGTAACATCCCGAAATAGGGCCTAGTCGGAATAGTGGTTTCGAGAAAATAAATACGACATCAAAATATTTATTTTATGATTATTATGAGGCCTAGAATATGACTATATGCATGTGTTAAAGTTTCATGAAAAAATTCTAAGTATAAGATGTCCAATTGGAAATTAGGGACTAAATTGAATAAATTGCAAAACTTGGTTTCTAGAAGCAATTTGTATGAAATTGCTTTAGATTATGAATTAGAAGGTCTTGGAGAGAAATTTTCCCAAATTCTAAGTTTTTGGACAAAAATAGGCTTGCATGGATGAAATTTTTAAAAAAAAGGCATAAGGGTATTTTGGTCATTTGTCATTTTAATGAAATAAAAAGGAAAAAATAAAGCAAAAATATGCTCATCTTCTTCCCATATTTTCCGAAATTTGGAGGACACCATAGCTAGGGTTTCTTCAAAATATTTATTTTATGATTATTATGAGGCCTAGAATATGACTATATGCATGTGTTAAAGTTTCATGAAAAAATTCTAAGTATAAGATGTCCAATTGGAAATTAGGGACTAAATTGAATAAATTGTAAAACTTGGTTTCTAGAAGCAATTTGTATGAAATTGCTTTAGATTATGAATTAGAAGGTCTTGGAGAGAAATTTTCCCAAATTCTAAGTTTTTGGACAAAAATAGGCTTGCATGGATGAAATTTTTAAAAAAAAATGCATAAGGGTATTTTGGTCATTTTTCATTTGAATGAAATAAAAAGGAAAAAATAAAGCAAAAATATGCTCATCTTCTTCCCATAGCTGCCGAAATTTGGAGGACACCATAGCTAGGGTTTATTCAATTTTCAAGCTCAATAGTAACTGCTCCCAAGCCCTGTTTTTCATGCTCTTTGTATTTTCGAAATCCCGGTAGCTTGCACTCTCCATTTCTACCCATATTTCGTGCTAGGGTTCATGTTCAAAAATTTACCCATGAATGAGTTGCTTGTATTTTGATGGATTATGGAGGAATATGAAAGATAAATGTGTGTTAAACATCTTTTCCAAGTTGGTTTTCATGAGAAACCCTTATAGAGACTATTTTGCAAAAGATGTAAATGAGTGGTAGAAATGAGGAAAATAATGAAAAATGTGGGTTGCCATAAGAGAGAAAAATGTTCGGTTAGGCTTGGGTAAGATAGAAATTGCAAGTGTTTCATTATATGAGCCTAGGGACTAAATCGTAAAGATGTGAAAGTTTAGGGGCAAAACAGTCATTTGGATCGGGGGTAGGTATTAAACTTGAAATATATAATGTGGGGTATTAATGAATTAATTTTGCTGTTATAGACCCCCGAGGAACAAATTTCGAAGGTCAATTGTGGTAAACGCAATGTTTTGGAATAATCGAAACACAACTCCGAAAAGAGTACCAGGTAAGCTCGGATAACTTAAGGTAAACCCTTAATATGCATAATTGTATGATTTATGAATGCTTGATGATTGCATTTATTATTGGCATGAAATATCATAGAAATGCATATTGATGATAACATGTGAAAAATATCTCGGTTGAGGTTGACAAAGGGAATTCGATAGATAAACCCTCATTGAAAAGGTAAACTGAGATCCTGCATGTGTTGCAGTAATGATTTAGCCCGGGCGGGTAATCCGAGATCTCAGGTATGAAAAAGAATCTAGCCCGGACGGGTGTTCCTTGAATGATCAAGCCTCCCGAAGAATATGTGTGCATGATGGATTCAGCCCGGACAGGTAATCCGATTAGGGTCTGAATTTAGCCTAGATTGGTAATTTAGATTCGAGCTCATTAAGGGTGTTTGTCGCTATAAGGGATTTAGCTTGGACTGGTAATCCCGACATCACCTTATGAGTTCATATAATGGGGGATTTAGCTTGGACTGGTAATCCTACCATATGATGTGAGGTTCGTAGGAGTGCATAGATGGAATAATCATTCGTATGAATTGATGGATATTGGGTATTCCATCGAGGTTTCTTAGAAGCTCAATGAGATTAACATGGGATATTCATATATGAAAGAAATGTTGAATGATGAGCTCATCTAGTTAAATTACATAATACATGATTATGTGACTAACTCATTGATTGAGTGCATGTGATAGGAAATCATTTCATAATGGATGATTTCATGAAATAAGTATGGATGTTTGCTAATTACTCGGTAAGTTTACTTTTCGGTTGTTCAAGCTTACTAAGCATGAAAATGCTTACCCCTCTCTTTTTCCCTGTCTCACAGAGCTCAAGGACTCATAAGGATTGGAAGACAATTGGGGAGTGAACACACTATCAACTAAACAAGCTTTGGTATAAAGATTCAGTTTATTTTGTTCAATGGCATGTATAGTATTTTTAAGTATTTTGTTATATGTGTCATTTGATTTTCCCAGTAAAGGCATGTAAAAAATATGTTTATCTCTTTGTATATGGCCATGAAAATTGGCTTAATTTAAGTAGCCTATGACCTACGATTTTATGCATGGTTTAATTACGAATGATGGGTTGCTATCAATTGGCAATGAATCACATGAATGAGCCAATTTCAGATGGATTAAAGTAATATGGGAACCCATGACACTAAATAGGAAATAACCATTTATGTATGAAACCAATGATATGAGGTTTCCATACAATTATTTTCATTAAGATTATTTACAAGTATATAATCATGCTTCTTCTCAAACTTGGTAACCATTAGGCACAAGTAGTATAAAGGGGTGACTAAAGGCTTGGAAAATAGCCTAATAAAATCCACATGGTTGGACACACGGGCGTGTGTCTAGGCCGTGTGTGACATACGGTTCCCTCCCATGGGCGTGTGCTATGGCCGTGCATCCCCTGCACTTAAAACTTTAGCTCAAAGTTGTACACGGGTAGGCCACACGGGCGTGTTCTATGGCCGTGTTGGTAAGTCAATGTTTCCCACGGTTGAAGGGCATGGGCGTGCCCCAAGATACACAGGCGTGTGAGTCCACATGATCCACCTACACGGGCGTGTGTCCCTTTTAGTTAAGAAAAATTTTCTAAGGAGCCCAAGGCTAATCGAATGTGCCCGTATTTGTCCCGCATTGCCTTCTGATATGTTATAGGTCTCAAAGGCCTATACAAGGGACGAGATGTTCATGATTGAAAAGTTTTAAATTCAAATGAAATTTTGTGACCCGAGTTAGTATACTGAAAGTGTAAAGTTCCGGTAATACCTCAAGCCCTATCCCGGTGTTGGATACGGGTTAGGGGTGTTACAATAAGTCCTCATACATCCACAAAATAAACTACTTAATCAAAAAAATTCAATAATGATTAAATTTTTTTGACCTTTTCAATTTAGTGCTTTTTAATTAACTAACTAATTAAACAATAAAATTTCCAAACCAAACCTTCACATACCTAAACCTCTATAAATGTTTGATAAAAATATTTACTAGTTCAATTTACAGAAACAAGGTCTCATTACCTCATTTTTCAAAACCATTTGACTTTTGAGACAACCACTTATACTAAACCATTTATTCATTTAGTTAAAATTCATCAAATAAAAATTCAATTAAAAAAATTATAATTCACTCGTATAATTTAAACATAATTATTACGAACTTACTCGTTGGATTTGTAACACCCCTTACCCGTACTCGAGACTGGGATAGGATACGAGGCATTACCGAACACATACACAGTCATTCATGCAAAAACGGGCCATAAAATTGTCATCCAAATTAAAACTTGTCAAACACATGTATATCATCTCTTATACGGGCCTTCTAGGCCTAAAACATACATCAGGGTGGTTCGGGACTAAACCGAGAACTTTCGATAAACTTTGGACAACTTAGCAAATTGCTTACACGCTCGTGTATGTTGAACCGTGTGGTCACACACACCCGTGTGGCTTGGGACACGCCCATGTCCTTAGCCCGTGTAACTCACTGTTTGTGACATCAGCAAAACAATTTGAACCACACAGCCATGCCACATGCCCGTGTGCTAGGCCGTGTCCTCCATACGGCTGAGACACATGGCCGTGTCTCTGCCCGTGTGTCTAACACTTAGGCTATTTTTCAAGCCTTCACGTTTCCCATAAACCCTTACAACCTTATACACATCAAACTCACAACTCATGGCATCATTTTAGTGATTAAACACCCTTTATTAAGACACATTCAACATTAGCTTGTCATTATGCATATGTTTCACCTACTTATGATAAACTAGTCTAGCCACATTATAACACATTCATTTGACCTTGTCATCTCATTAATCACTTATACCATTAAACTATGGTTACTAACTTATACATCAAACATCCATGTTCAAGGCACTATCATCTTATTACCATATTACACGTTTAATTCATGGTCATGACCACCTCGATTGGTCATAAAACATGTATTCAACACACATGGCATATTACCAACCATGCATGGCAAACAAACATATTCATATCATCACATCATATGCATTAAAATGTAACATGATTAGTTAGACTTACAAACCATAATCAATACGAGTCACCTCTCATGGTCATATACAATAGCTCGATATAGGCTAATATAGCCAAATCATAATAACACAAGTCATAGAACTAGCTAATACAGCCAAATCATAATAACACAAGTCATAGAACTAGGTCCCTATACATGCCACTAACTTGATATTTCTAACATATGCATCAATACTTCAAAGGTATTGCCTTGATAGTGTGATGTTGCCTCTGACGATCTCCAACCCCGACCCGACATGACAACACTAAAAGAAATGGAGAGGGAGTAAGCTTTACGCTTAGTAAGCTTGCATGAAAAATAATAAGCAATGTATTAACATACTATTTTTCAATTCCTCTCTATTTATTCAAAGTCCAATTAAGCTATTTTCTCGAGTCATGATCACTAAATTATTTATATCTAGAGCTACGGGATCCAAATTGAGAACTGCTAATTTTCCCACAAACTAGACTCACATATCTTCTTACCATAGAATTTTTAGAATTTTTGGTCTATTCAATAAGTACATTTTATTCTTTAAAGTCACCCCTATTTTGCTATCCAACAGTTCCAACCCCTATTCACTAAAAATTAATTATCTCTTCATACAAGGTTTGGATAATGTTCCCGTTTGTTTTTTTAAAAAATACACTCCTTAAGGATTTTAATCATATAAATTATAACCCATAATTATTTTTTTTCAATTTTTAATAATTTTTTCAAATTAGAATAGGGGATTCCAAAATCATTTTAACTCTGTCTCACAAAAATTCAAATATCTCATAATATGAAATTATTTTGCTTACACCTTTTCCTTTATATGAAAATAGACTCAATAATATTTTACTTCATATCTTATTCAACTTCAAATTCAATTTTTGCCATTTTTTGTGATTTTTCAAAGTCACACAACTGCTACTGTCCAAAACTCTTTCATGTTTTTCTTTGTAGTAACTTTCATTGTAACACTTACTCCATTTCAATCTTACCAAAGTTCGATCACATATCAAGAACGTTGCTCGTAAGTTTACACATACGAACCTTCACTTATTCATCACATTTTCTTATTCATCACATTTTCATATTCAATTACACCTAGTCATTTTCGGTTGAACACATCGAAATAATAACAGATGTTTGGTGGCCTGCACATAGTACCACCGTGTACTCGAAGCTACCTTCTTCACAAAGTGTCCTTCACATAGTACCACACTTGTGACCAAAGCTATCTTTTACACATAGTGGCCTACATTTAGTACCACACATGTGATCAAAGCTATTAGGTATGCATAGTAGCCTGCACTTAGTACTACACATGCGACCTAACCATTTGGTACACGTAGTAGCCTCCACTTAGTACTACACATGTGTTCTCACAACGGATCATTCGTATGTTTTCTATTCCGAAGGTCCAACCGGGAAATTCCTTACTTTTCAACATTTTACCAATTCATCCATAATCAATTTCAATTCATAATTTACATCAAGTGATCATTTAATATGCAACCACATCTCATATAATAACAAAATATTGTAACATAAATAAAAACGATATATTATTTACATACAAATTTACCTTTCTTTTCACTCTTTCACAAGTTATCCAACTTAATAAAACATCATGTTATATCAAATTCTCAATATATTCAGTTATTATATAGCAAGCCATCAATGATTGAACCATCAAACATTTCATGTGCTACTAGTCATATATCACTGTTCTCACAAATTTTATATACTATTCTTTCATCACTTTTCAATATATTAAATCATGTCATTCGTGCAATAATAATATAGAATTTTCAATTCAAATATAGCATTGCAATATTATTGACACACGAACTTACCTCGGCACCAAAATAGCAAAAAGGAACCTAATCGTCGATTTTTCATTTTTCACCCGATCTAGGTCCAATCCTCATTTTTCTTGATCTATAATATCACATTTAGTCCAATTATTAGTCACATTATTTAATGTGATCCAAAAACCATATTTTGGAAAAATTACATTTTTGCCCCTAAACTTTGTCAAAAGTACACTTTTGCCCCTAGGCTCGTAAAGTGATTTTTATTCAAATTTCTCACTCTATAGGCCTATCCAAACCATTTTCATAACTATAGAAAACTAAAATTCTCATCAAAACACCCTTTTATACCATTTTTACAACTTTTACAAAATGGTCATTTCGGACATTTTCATCGAAAATCGTTTAGTAAAAGTCATTTATTTAATACCCAACACTAATTTTCTACCATTAGACATCAAAATGAATGCATATCACATATTGGTAAATTTTTAAACATGAACCCTAGCTCAAATTAATGGTAGAAATAGATAGATCTTGTTACGGGGATTGCAAAAATGTAAAAATCATTAAAAACGGAGCTAAAATGGACTTACAATCGAGCTTGGAAGCTTGAAAAACCCTGGACATGGTTTCTCCATGCAAGTTTTGGCCAAGAGATTGAAGATGGACAAAAATTACCTTTTAATTTTGTTTTTAATTCATTTTAATAACTAAATGACCAAAATGCCCTTAATGAAAAACTTTGGAAACATGCCTAACCATATCTATTTTTGTCCACCAACTTAACCAATGGTCTAATTACCATATAAGTACCTCCAATTTAAAATTTCATAACAATTGGACACCTTTAGCATGTAGAACTCAACTTTTGCACTTTTTACGATTTAGATCTTTTGATTGAATTGAGTGCCCAAACGTCAAAATTTTCAAACGAAATTTTCACGAAATCATTTTGTGAAATTTTAGATCTTAAAAATATAATAAAAAATAAAATTTTCCTCATCGAATTTGTGGTCCCAAAACCACTATTCTGACTAGGCCCAAAATTGGGATGTTACAAGATTTGTGGTCCCGAAACCACTGTTTTCGACACCACTAAAAAATTGGTTGTTACAGAACTTGCCACAAAGGATTAGAAGATCATGCCACATAGGAAAGCATATAGAATCTTGTGTTTACAGTCCCAGTGGACTTTCACAGAAGGTTCCATGGGTTTCTCCCTCATGGACTTTTACATAACTTTATGTCGTGATCTGTTAGTTTGATCTACACATTACCGAAGGAATCACCATGAATGTTTATACAGTCGTATCTTGCCATGGATCTCAGCCACTTAGACTTGTACATTCTCATGTCATGATCTACCAGTCCATCCATCATGTTACTATAGGCATCACCATTTGTGTTTTAATATCATACATTTTTTTGGGTCTCAACTACATGGTCTTGCACTTATTTTTGTATCGTGATTTGCTAGTCTAGTTAGCATTATACCTGCCCTACCAGAGGCATCACAAGGGATGTTTTACCCAGAATTTACATACCCATATTTGCTCATACACCTAGTTGATTCATACTTTCACTTATCAGACTTTATCTGCATAATCACCACTTACTTTCTATCTAGATAATACTTCTTATATATAATCATTATACATGTAGAACTTTTACCATACATCAATTACATCATTACCCATTACACGTATTTTATTAACATATACATATACTTCTATTGGAACAATACACATTTAGGATTCAAGATAGAGACTTACCTAGTACTCAGGTAAATTGTAGCTCAAAGCTCTAGACTTGGACATCTACCTCGACCCAATAGCATCACTACTTAAAGAACATAGAACCACCATTAAAACTCATTTACAAATAACTAACTAACAATTCAACTATAAAAAACCCCCCATTTAGAGTCTTTTTTTCACAACTCACTGTTCATATGTTTCCTAATACACTTATTCTCTTAAAAACTTAACATGCAAAGCTATCAGACTTACCAGGAAGTAGATCTTCCCTTCACCAATTCAAAAAACATTAGCTTCCAGCTTAATAAAGAAGAAAACCCAAAGAATAAAATTGTAGGAAGAAAAACCATCCCCCAACTAACCTTTCTCACCATACATATATATATGTCCAGTTCTTTTAGTGGAACTTGACAAGTGTCAATAATTTCTAGAGCTTGTCCTAATATCTTATACAAATATTATTTGACCAATCAATTTAGTTGGCTCTTAACCAATTCACATTATGAAACCAAAATAGCATAGTGCCCAGACAAACTAGGCGTACTATGTTTATGGCGGTATCCCTTACCAGACTTACACTTCACTTAACATACTTTCTTAAATAGCAGAATAATCTGAGAAAGAATCTTTGATTACTTATGCAATTATTACCTTACGCCAAGTCTTATTTGCCAAAAGAATATAAACGGACGGGCTACACTACACCAAATAAATAATTTCACATTTACACGTCTTCTAACTGAGTCCACCAGATCTGAGGTGTGACATTACAAGGGTAACTTTACCATATAGAAATATTTACTTACTCCTTAAAATAATATTCTAACCACTTGATTACAAATACGGCTAAGAACTTGCGGCTCTGTATCTAGTTTGCCCCGTTGTATGCATATTACAACTAAGATGCATGTTCATCTAAGCACTACAGATTCTGGCCTGGTCCCTCTACAAATCCTTGAATTTCCTTTCTACTTGTCGTACAGATTCACACATAGGTAAGTTCAATTAAACTTAGTGAGTAGTCCATACCTTGCATCAACATACTGCTAACAGGTTGGTACTTCATGGTTCTGAATTCATTTTTGGCTTTGTCTGTAGTAGGACATTTCATCAATCTTATTGGCATAGTCTTGGCATCGTACAAATTGACTTAACTTGTTCTTGATACATTATCTTGATGACACCATCACTTATTTAATTGTACCTCTTCGAGAACAATTTGACTTGCTTGACTACAATAGATTTATCATAGATGACCCAAAAATAAGAGATTACACGTTTGGAGTATTCGCGGTTTTAACCATATAAAGCTTCCACTTATGGGATTCCATAGACATATAATCTAGAATACTAATGTATAGATGTTTAATATTGTGGCGGATAATGCCCATCGATTCTTTCTTTGATAGTTTTCCTTATAGACTCTTATGCAAATACTTCTTTGAGAGATAATCCTTATTAATCCTCATGGATTCTAACTTGCGGACTTATGAAAAAAGACCCATAGATAATTCTCAAAGCACATCTTGCACCAACAATTACAGATAACATGATAAGATAGACCTTGGCGAATGGTTCTTGCTACGGACTACTAATAGTAGCTTGTCCTAATGGACTTCAATTCGTGTACAATCCTTATGGATTCGTATTTCAAACACAAGTATTTGGATTCATACATGCAAAACACATTAGCGGATTCATAAAAGAAGACCCCCATTACGATTAATAAAGAAAATAAACTCATATTGGTCAAGTAGATGAATCTAGTGGACAATCATATCTTACATACAACTCGTGTAAACAAATAGATCATACCTTTCGATTCAGGCATAGTAATAGGTTACAGGTAAATGAACTCATTCTTGGAAGAATTATAAAAGTGGATCCAATATTTGTGGACGTATAGATGCGAACTTATTCACGAATTTACGAAAGTTGCAAATTCACATACACAAATTTCCTCGCGAACCTCCACTAGATCGTGCCATATAGGTGAGTCTAGCGGACCTCCTTGGATTATGCCATAGCCATGGACTTGAATTTCACATATATGACTTAAATCCTTAGAATTTGCAAAGTCTCATACTTCCTTGAAAGGGTTTTCATACTCCTGTAAAGGGCTTCCATATACAAGTGTGCACCTTTCTTTGTACAGTCTGCCCGAACCTCTACGAAACCAAATACCATTAATATTTATTTTATCAAATAGTCCGCCAAACCAATATCATTTTGCATTCACATCCCCTACCAGAGGCAAAATGTATAAAATTTTATATTCTCTATTACTTCTCCCATAACAACCACACTTCAAAATACCTCCATTACTCTGTATATCATTTATAGACATGCATTTCATGCAAAAACACTCAACCAATACTATGTTTCATGCATAATACACTTTACACCAAACATTTCATCTACACCACATAGATAAACTTACAACCAGTCATGCATTTTCATATCAACACAACATTATTACGATACATGAATATTCAGTTGTATAGTAACTCATCATTTACACAACATTCACTTAGACATACTTAACACATGATATTGAAAATGCATGAACAACCATTTAAAACCTGAGTTTTGGAACTCACATGGAAGTTGACACCAAATCCATCTACTTAGATTTTCCTTTGCTACTTGAGCCTCCTTGGTCAAAAAAATATAACAACCATTTTAGAATTCCAACGAAGACAACTCATCATTACAAGAACCATAATTTTTTTGCATGCAAAGGCCATTTAAATGATTATCCGCAACCTTACCCAATACAGAACAAAATTAATGGATTAACTAAAATCATTAACTTTCTTCCCTTTTCTTTCCTACATGATAAATTCTCAGTTACTTATGTACAAAATTTAGCTTCTTTCCTCCATGAAGATCATTCTTTAATCTTTCTCTCCTACAACCAGACTAGTGAAGAATATGAAGAAAGAACAACACCGAAAAATAACTTCTCTCCCTTACATAATATTCTCGTACTCCTTTTACCAATATTAATTCAACAGCCAAGTCTAAATATCCCTAATCATCATGTCTCCCACTAAGAGATTTCTAGTTCAAATGTAACAAAACTAAAGGTTGAAATCCAATATTTTATTATCTAGTCCACCACTTGCTCCTATTTATGTTAGAGCCCGTATAAATAGAAAGTTTTTCAATTTAGACCCCAAAGTCACTATTACAACTTAAGCTTTGACGTTTCTAGGTGTGACATTCTAACCTTAAGGCTTACAATTGTTCATCTATTTATAAGCTAAGCTAGGTATTCCAATAGCCACAAAATGACCATTAAATAGAGATTCTAGAATACGCCATACATGTACCTATGTGATACATGTATTGTCAAATTCATTGAATGAGTGAAGAGACAAACACACTCCCCTTGTCGTCCCAAGCTTCTAGCATATGCAACTTATTGTTCATGTATCTTTGAGCATTAATGAATGGACACAAACGTCTCTCTTTTCTTGTGCATCCATTGGGTCTTCAATGAACAATTTAAATGGAAATTTACCTTCCTTAAATGTCTATACATCTCTCAATTTTCATCCTTAAGGTGAAATATAACTTTATTAACCTCCCTTGAATGTGTATATATTTGGAACTGCATGAACCGATTGAAAAGTCACATTAAGGCCCCATTGTAGCACCGTCCATGCATGAAGACTTGTACTTTGCATTCAGTCATTCATGTATGTGGCTGGAACGTTGTACATACAAAGAATACGAAGGGTCTCATGGCTATTAGTGAATGTATGAATCCTTAAGAGTTAAGGAGTTCACCAAACATGTAGTCGAAGAGGAAGTCGAAAGGACATAGAGACTTGATGCTCATAATATGGTAGGCCAAATGAACCTACAAAACACTATACATAATTTCAAAATAAGACACACAACAATTAAGTCCTAAAAAAATAATGCATAAGAAAACTAGACTTGACAAAAATATAATTAAACACACAAAATACTTGGACAAAAGGAATAATAATTCGTATGTTGTGGAAACAAATGCAGACATATTAGGAAGACATAACATATGTAATCACATGAGAAACACATAAAAACAAAGTAATAAAACATAGTTAAACACTAAGCATATGACACATGATTAACAAAATAACTTGAACTCAAAATACATGCAATTATTAGTGACACAAACATAGAAATATGGACATATAAAATATAACTTAGAAACATTAAAACAATTTAAATAAAACATGAAGTCCAAAACTAAATGTCCAAATGTTTGGCTCAAATAAACAATCCATATATGTTGTTTCATTTTGCACTTGGGCCCCTCACATTTAGGCCAATTGTTATGGATGGCCTCTTGAGGTCCATCATTCTGAATTCTCATTATAAGCCCATTACACTCCAAGGTGTGAACAATGGCCTAATTTGGCCCTTTAATTTGTGGCCCATTTGAGGTGGGTGATTGGTTCTGAGTCCAACCAAAAGCCCACTTAGCCAGATCAACACATGATGTACTCGTGTATACATCACTATGGTTGTTGCATTTTTGGACTAGGCTGTAATGACCCAATTTTTAGTGGTATTGGAAAATACAGTTTTGAAGCCCCATTTTTATAAACCATTTGTAAATATTAAATATGAATATTTACGAGGTTAAGATAAAAATGTATTGATGTTTGGTTGATCAAGTTTGTCAATTAGTTAATTTAGGCAAGGACTAAATCGTAAAAGCCTAATTGCTATAGATTTTAAATTAGGAAAAGGATTGAGGACTTAGATAAAAATTATCAAAATGACCAAAAAACAAAATGGACCAATTTGAGATAGATGTTAGTGGGGTGTAATGTAAATTACCATTAGTTTAATTTAATTATGAATTAAGGTTTAATTAAGTAAGAACAATAAAAAATAGCCATGTTTAATTAAATTAAACATACTATATATATATAATACGTGGGAAAAGATGAAAAAAAGTCGTCATCATCCCAAACTTATCATCCACCATTTATGAAGGCTTGAAAAATCTAGTTGAGCTTTTGATCATCTTTACAACTAAATCCCTAACCCTTTTTCTTTGATTTTTAAGGATTTTTTTGATCATGGGAGCTTGATTCATCTAACCCATTAATCAATTTGTTCTATTGGTAAAATTTTGTTAAGTTTCCATTGTTGAGAATTGAATGAAATTGGTATAAAATTATTACAAATTAAGCTTAGTTTAAGAAAATGACTAATTTGTAAAGCTTAATTATTAGTTTTGTACTTTATGAACCAAATTGAATAAAATGTAAAAAAATTGTTAAATTTTGGTAGGAATAGGAAGTAGAGAATCCTTAATGAATATATGTGAAATCATATTTTAATCTAAAGCTAAGAATTGAAAGTTATGACTATCTCGATTTTAGTGACTAAATTAAATAAAATGTAAAATTTTAGATATATCAAAATATTGAGTTTATATAGGTTCATGCATTTCATGGCATATTATGGAGATATTTGGTATTGATTGATGATATAAAATGATTGTTTAGATCAAGAATCGGGTCAAAGTGGAGTTGATCGGGAAAAAGCTAAAATTGCATATTAGCCCTTAAAGTACATTTTATATATTTTGAAAGGTAAGTTCATATGAAACTTACTATCCAATTTTATATTATGTATGAACTATGTTTGATTTTATCTATGTGTTAAATTTCAATAGAATTTAGTGAACTTGGCATTTTTGGCTTAAAATAGACTAAATTGAAAAGTCATGTGAACATTGGCTATTATGAAATAGCACAAGGTGCAAATGTGAATGCTAACTGATTATGAAACTTATGAATGAAATATGTAATTATTTACAGGGATTGGTTATGACATGTATACAAAAATGATGCCCGTGTGAACTTAGTAAAAGGTTTGGATATGTATGGCATGCCATTAGGGTTATACGCGTGTTTGATTAGGCATTTTACATGTTATTACTAGATCTAGCATTTCTTGCAGATACTCAGGTTATACATATTGTAGTTTAACCTGGACGAGTAACCTCGATATAATGTCAACTTGTGTGAGCAACTATATTATAATGTCAGCTTTTGTAAGCAACTTATTCCCGTGTATCCGAGTCCGTTTTACTATAGTTTCATCGGGCAATGTTAAATTAAATAGAAAAGGAAAATTAAATGCAAATTGGAATTGGGATAGTATATGTTTGATATTTCATATGTAATAAGTATTGGATTGTATTAATATCTTAAATCTTTCTCATGATTTGTAATTGTGACTGACCTATTTAGTTGATAATGTTAGCATTTACTTAGATGTGCCAGTATGTGCCAAGAATAGCCATTTTTGAATGTCAAAATGTATGGAATTTTCTTTATGCTTTAATGGATCAAGGTAAGTTTAGTAACTCTATCTGAACTCACTAAGCATTTATGTCGTACAACACCGAATCAATGAGCTCTTTTTTACTTGATATTAATATGAATTTATGAAGTGATAGAGTCTCTCTCCTTAACTGGAGAAATAACAAATACTAAAATAAAGAATTTTGCATATGGTTTCAAATCTCACATTTCCAAAGACTGAATCAAAAATTAACTTAATGCTAAATCAAACTAATTCACAAAATTAAAGAACAATTAAAGGAAAAGGAAAAGAAATTAAAATAAGAAAAATTTTATTAAAGAAAATAAAAAGAAAAATTGCAATGGTTTTGGGTCGTTGCTATTGCGCCTCCTATTTCTACCTTTCTAACTATATATATAGTATAAAATATAAAACCTAGAAAGCTAAAATGGTGTGCAACACATTTTCTAAACTATCTAATTTATATATAATAAATAAAATAAAACCTAAACCTAAAAGAAGGTTTGCTATTAACGCCACCCTGTACTATTCACCTTTTGTTATATAATAATAACTTAAGTTAATAAAACCTAAAATAAAGAGACAAACTTAAAAATACAATAAATCTTAATAGATATAATAATAAAATACTCTTCAATTATTTGTCTTGCGTGCCAACTTGAGATCTCATGTCGAATCTTTCGTGCAATCTACGTATCTGCTTATTTCCTGACACATTGGATAATAATTGTATCTACATAGAAAATAATTTTTTAAGTACCAAATTAGGTAAAATTTATGTCTAGAATTAATTAAAATAAATAATAAAAATATTTCAATTAAGCGCATTATTAGTAACATTCATGCATTGTCCTTGTTCACTACTTATGTTGCTCTTTGTGCCATTGCCACCAAGAATTGGCTCCCAAAAGCCAAATAGATACAATTAGCAAACGAGCTCTAGTCTTGCCTAGGAAGGTGGTTGAATTGGTAAAATTTGATTTGGGTCTTCTTGTTTATGAAGAAATTGTCAAACATGCTAAAAGGTCCTTAGAAGGTATCTCTTAGCATTTCCTTCCTTCATTTTCAAGTGCTTTTAGAGTAGAATCCAAGGCTTTTTAGAGTCAATAAGCAAGTTGAGAGGCGTTATAGAGTTAAAGTTCTTTTCGAAATGGATTGAGGGAAAACACTAAACTTGAAGAGCAATCTAATGAAGTTGAGGAAGCAGAATCTACAAATTACTCAATTCAACAGACTTTAGAAGTTCCCACTACCACAGGGATTGTGTCT